>NW_027107091.1:0-32533 GCF_000696795.3 Halyomorpha halys | reverse complement strand
ATATGCTTATCCTTTACATATAATAATATTTATAGGTAATTATATTTATTTATTTTCTTATATACTGGCTGGTAGTTTTGAAAAGTTCATTTTGAACCCCCTCTGCCGCCACAATAATTTTAATTTGTTTTAAACTCAAAAGAGTGATTATCCGCATGAAAAATACCATGCTATTGAGAGTCAACAACTTTCTAAAAAATAAAATAAAATATATTACCTTTATATGAGAAAGAAGGAAATTAATTGTTTGTGTTGGATAACATAGAAGAAACTTAAGAAGTGGATGTCTGAACGGAGAGCTAGCACCAATTTGAAGATTGCGTTCAGTTTGAAGAACTAATTGACTCAATGGCTCAATAAATCGAGAACCAGCAGCTGGTATTTGGTGGAAAATATTTATGATTGTTACAACTATTTTCTCTGCATCACCACTCTTAGTAATTCCTTAAAAAAGATAAATAAAATATATACATATATATAAGGCTATGGAAGTCAAGAAAAAAAAATAGTACATGAGAATAAGATCTGTAGAATATTGTTTATAACAGACCTTTTTGTTGGGTATGCATGGTTTCTAATAAATTTTGAAGGTGTTGCAACAGTTGCTCACACAATTTTTCATTGAAGCTTGTAGGAAATAATTGGACGAGATACGAGAGCCGTCGAGAACCAATCAAATTCAGATTACGATAGTCGCCAAGAGTTGATAACAATGGTCTCATTACTTCATGAACCTAAAAATACATAATATATTAGTTTATACTTAGGAAATTTAATTAATAGGCTTCACTAGATGATAAATGAAAACTCTATTTTTTGTTTATAATACATTTTAAATTTTTTTAAATTGTTTTAAGAATAAGTAGGCAATTTAATAATAAATGTAATAGAACTATTAGACTCTATATCAGGCTCTTAAAATTTTCTCATAAGTACATTATTGAAAGGAGTGAACACATTGAATAAATTGTTTAATATGTTCCATCTAATGTGTGACTTTTGCCAATCAACAACGGAGAGCTCAAAAACATTAAAATAAAAAGAAGGGTAAGAAAATGTCCATGGCTTACTTTTCCTAAACATCATTTTATTTTCACTTCAAAGAAACATCAATAAATCATTACTTTAAGAATTTATTCAAATTCCATACAACTGTAAGGGATCTGCCTTGCTATGCTTCTTTACCATTTCTTTGACATAGTTATTTGCACATATATATTTATATATCACAGAGTTTGAATACAGACTAATGTCCTCTATAAGTACCACACAACAGGTACAGCAAAAAAATCTAGTGTTAAATCATCAATGGTCTTTTCATGGTTTTAATAACAATATTTATATCCAACATATGAAAAAAGATTTAGTTGGAGAGAAACTTTCAACAACAAATAGGTTAAGTTAAAAAATTAATTCTAGATAAATATTTTTAGGTGACTATAATTTTTATTTAATATTACTCGGAAGGTACCCACCCCTTATCTTCCTAATGGCGGATCAACCCCCATTTTAAAAATTATACAACTGTTTATTTAATTTTACTACTCGTAGCCTATATGCTATAACTGTAATTTACATGTATTCTGTGCTTCGGATTGTATTATTTTTTGAATATGGTGTAATTATAAAAAAATTAATTTCAAGTCTTTATCCCACCATTTTAATTTTGACTTCAATTCAATAACAATGTTTTTAACATCACTTTTTCCTCTAAATTGCACTGTGCCCTTGTGATTTATTTATAGTCATAGCAAATGCCAATCTTATAGAAAATAGCATATGTTTCAGTACGAATGGCAAATCCAAGTTCCCTTGAGAGTCCAGTGTGATTCCAGCTTATATGTAAAATAAAATATTAAACAATGATCTAATGTAAAATAAACTATTACATGGTGATCACTAAAAACTTATTTATTTAATAGAAATCAGATCGCCAGTTCTAGTTCAAAACTATTATATTGGAATAATAGTCCATTCAATCTACAATTCATTAATATTTTTTGAGAATTTCGTTTTCCAGAGAGAAAAAGGTCCTATACCTGCTCCACATAAATTGGCTAATCTCATAAAGATTAGATAATTTCTCGAGCTTAATGTGACGCCAAGTTATTTAAAAATTTTCACTTTTGAGAATGATACTATCGTATCAAATATATAAATGATTGACTGTATTATTTCAAATTATTAAGAATATGGTACAGTCAAAAGAAAATAATAAATTGTTAAAAACCATTTATTTATCGATGTTTCGCCCCACTTTTTAGAGTTTCATCAGGGTTGTTCCAGTTGAGAGATTTTAAAATAGCTCGAAACACTGCTTCGAAATCTCCTAACTGGAACAGTCCTGATGGAGTTCTACAAAGTGTAAACTATTTTTTGTTTTCTTTTGACTACACCCCCATCTTCTTCATAAAAAGATCATATCTTTCAACTATTAAGAATTCAAACATATTTCTACATATACCGAAACTCTGACAGAAGGATACTCAAAATAATAAATTAAACTAAAATTTGTAATAAAAGTGTACTATCCTCTGATCATGTAAAGAAAACATTAATGTACTTACAACATTCATATCAATCTGAGTTCCCGAGACAAATGTTTTCATACATTGAAAGGCCGCTTCTTGAAGTTCCTGATTCGGTCTGTCTAAGGATTGATACAAGACGTTGAATATTTTTTCAGAACAACCGGGAATATAGTGACAAGCAGCAAGAGCTCTCATAGCTGCCTTTCTTAAGGGGACCAATGATCCGATGTTCTTATAACAAGGCATTTTCATGAGGGCTTGGTCCTGAGCCTCACATAATGATAATACTTCGTGGAAAAATACTTTGTGCTCCACAACTTTAAGATCTATAAAAACAAAAACAGCAATAAAATCTCACCATATATTAGTGCAGCATGCTACATTATTATTACTTTTTTTTTTGTTTAATTCACTAGTGTTGATTTTTTTCAACATTGATTAATAAGAAGTCTCAAAATTTAGAATAAAGCTGAGTAAATGCAATTTTCAAGGCAACTGAACTAATTTCCAGTATGTAATGTAATCAATTGCAAATAAAAACATTTAGGATTAGTTACAAACTGTCAGTTTGTAGTGTGTGTCAGACAGCTGTCAGTAGGAGAACAACAGAACAGAAGTTTATCTCTAAAGAGTCCTCATCCAATCTTTTCTTTAAACAACACCTATTCCTTCTTTATTGAATAACCAAACCTCTACATCTTTGTAATCAAATAAATAGGCAGGTATTGATTGACAATATAAACAGTAGTAAAGCCAATATACCAATGTAATTTCATTCTACTATCTGAAAATTTGTAAACGCTCGCCAGATAAAAATCTCACTATATGAACCATGTATTTATTCTTAGGGGACATATGTCCCAGAATAAAGTTATTTTTTCATTTCAGAGTTGCCGACCTAGCTTAATAAATTAAATAAAAATCATTTGGCCCTCATTGGCTTATTTTAAAACTGTTTATGGTTCACTATTATTCAAATTAAAACCTAGTCAAAAAAAGTAACTACCATTGAAGTGGCTTACTTTGCACCTTAAGATATAATATTGCTCCACTAAAGCAATGAGTACACACTTCCCAGCAACTTTAAACATTAAAGTGCTTTCCACTGGTTAACTATTCTTACAAACAAGTCGAATTAGATTACTGCAAGGCATGAAAAGTTCACATCATTGTCCTTTATAGAAGTTATCAGAAATTGAAAATACCACATAAAATAATCTTATGGCTTCAAATAAAACTGGTGCCATTTTTTTAATTACTTACACGTTTGCCCCATTCAACCCTACAACTTATTGCTTTGAATCTGTACTGAACAATGAAGTTCGTGAAATTGAAATGTCGTTTACAGTTAATTAATCAAAATCTTACAGAATTCTCACAGACAGTTTAAACCAATTTTATGGAAAATTTAACCAAAGATTGTCACTTCACTAGATGATACACTTATTTTTTTCTTAGTAATTACATTTAAAAAAACTTGAATTTTCAACTTGAAAATTCAAAGGAAGTGGTGAAATGGAAAATCATTAAAAAGACTCACCAAGAAGAAATCGTCTCAACAAATATGAACTTCAATTGGAATACGAACAATCAATATTTTATAACATTTATCAAAATTTGATATTTCATAATCTAATGTTCAATTGATATTTATGTTAAATCATTTAAATTTTGAGTTGTTTTTTGTTTATACAAGAAATTGCATTTCTGATATAAATAAATTATGTTTTCTCCTATATTTCAAATATTCCTGGAAAGAATCAGTAATAAAAAAAAAAAGCTAAACTTTTAAATTAAAAATGTTTAAAAAAAATTGTTCGTTATGTAGGTATGTTATTTATGAAGTAATAAAAACTGATGTAGTTCTGTTTTCAATAATTTAAATAAACCTAATTTTGATATAACTCATAACCTAGTATATACTGAAGATTGATTAAATGAACTAATAACTAATATAACCATCAAAATAAAAACATAACAATATACACTGAAAAAATGTATTCAGACGTATTAAAAAATTATTTAACACAAAATTGAATAATTCATAAATAATGAAGAGCAATAAATAAACCTAAATTTTTAAATGTGATGTAGGATAAAAATATATTTAAAAAAACAAAATGAAAGATCTGATACCTATAGTAAAAAGTCGTGGAGTAAGAGTGGTACAAAATGTGTTTCCCTCCATCAATCCTATCTGTGCATTGGCAGCTTGATGCCGCAGAAGATGCTTTTTCGGAGGAATCATATCTGCCAACACATCTTTGTGCGGTTCCATTACTTCTACGACACTCTTGTTTTGAACCTCAGCGAATACGCGGAGCAGGTGCATTGACTAACAGAAAATTTTATATTCTATTTAAGTATATAATTTTAAAGAAATGATTAAATTTTTTAATAAAGAATATTGTTAAAATAACCTGTTCTCGAATAAGATCTGTCGGGCTCGTTACTTGTCGAATCAATTCGAACGAAACGTCACTTAGAGCTTTTGCTTGAATGTTTTGAAGTTCAAGATCACAATCAAATTCCATTGGGGATGCTGGGAGAATGGGAGCACACATTCTTATCAGTGCCTCCAGGTTGGATTTTGCTTGATCAATAGCACCACTTGACACCTGCATTGTTAAAGATAAATATTACAGATATTTTTCCTATAGATTATTATATTTTATTTTTTCATAATGGATTCTATCTAATAATTAATTACTCAAAAGTGTGAAAATTAAGAGGAAAGTTCTCGATCATTGGTATATACTTATCAATTATGATATATGCTTTGGAGCTAGTCTCCAAAGTGCTTTTCTTTTTATATAATATTCTTAATGAGGTGTAAATAGTTAACCATGGATAAACAAGTGGAGAAGATAGTCGGGGTGTGCCGTCAGCAAAAAAAAAACAAAATTATTTATTCCTGATTTTCAGGTCTTCATCAGGGCTATAAAACAAAGAGAGATAACAACCATCATTCAGAGAAACATAAAAATAAAAATAAATAATAGACTAACAAATTTGGAAATTTACATAACAATGAATTGATAACAATATAAGATGAAATATAATATTATATAGGTAAGAAGATATGTATAAGATGAGCCATGTAAGTAGTGTATAAAAACTGACAAAATATGATACAATGGTTAAGTAACTTATATATAAATAACAATGTGAATATACATATATATATGTTATATGATACTATGGGCAAGAAAGTTATATTGATGAGTAAAATTAAAAAAACGTTTTAGTTATATAGATGAGCAGAAAATTTAGTTAAATTAAGAATAGAGCATATGTAAACAATATTTTAAAATATTATTTTAATCAAATATATTTAATAAATGAATCTAATCAATATATTATTTAAATGGAACACACCATATATATTTAATAAAAAAATATATTGTTATTAATCTACTACTGTCTAATTCCATGGTTATTCATCAACTATTTTATATTTTCAATTCATTATTATATATATCCAAATTTGTTAGTCTATTATTTCTTTTTATTTTTATGTTTCTCTGAATGATGGTTGTTATCTCTTTTTGTTTTATAGCCCTGATGAAGACCTGAAAATAAGGTCGAAACGTTGGCATAAATAAACAATATATATACTAATAAATAGATATAAAAAAACTAATAAATATATATAAAAAAGCAATGAATATTAAAAATATATAAAAAAAAAAAATTATATACCTCTCCAGTTAGATCCATCATCACAAATAGTTGTGCTTTGACAAATACGTACATATGTAAATACACCCAGCGCATTGACATTGATTCATAAAGATACATTATAGCCAAACAGCCTCCCAATTTAGTATACCATGCTCGATCATAACATAAGGAGCACATTCGTTCAGCGACATATTCCATTATAGGGAGTCGACAAGCCTAAAAAATCAAATTAATTTTGTGCATAGGTGTAATCAAAATAGTTTAGTGAAAAGTATGACATGAGATAAATAACTAACAGTATCTTTAGAACCGAGAATTGTTTCTGCTGTTTTTAAAACAAATCCTAGCATCATTTTAGCTGGTTTACATAATTCTTTTTCTTCATGGCCCATCACAATAGCGAGGGCATCAACGATAACTAAAGGATCCAAACAGTTCTGTTCTTGGGATGATGTAAATGCACCTGTAAAATGTACATGAGTAAGCAGCCTCTTGATTTTGATTTTTATTATTACTTTAATTAATAATTTTATAACCAAACATTAATAGTTCAATGAATCATTAATATATTTTTTATGCAAACATTTTCTTATTACAGTGAAACTCCTCAGAAGTCTAGAGTAATAAGAACTATTATTAGGGTCCATTGCTAGGTATATTTGTGAATAAGGATTTTTTAACAAAAAAAATATTAATGATAAGAAGTAATACATTTTTTTAACAATAACTGAACCATTCACTGCTTTGCTTGAATATTAACACATTCAAAACAAGTTTTTTTTTTGTATTTGAGATAATCTATAGAGTGTACTGTAGACTGAAGTTAATTGGTAACAACTCTAATAGCTTTCAGAAAGTCTGTAGGATGATCTCAGTGAAGAAATGTTTACAAAAAATTTTAAAATATAATAAAATTTTCAAATCTTTTTAAACAAAATATTGATATTTAGATAAAATAATATCGGAATATTGTTGCTTATCTTTTATAATAATATTAAACACAATGTTAAATATTGAAATTAATATTAAATTATTAATTTAACAACAATTTTAAATATCGAAATGAATATGAAATTATCAAAACAAAATATCGAGATTTCCTTTTGAAATTTTTCTTAACATTTTCTATTTCTTTAAACAAAATATCGATATTTCAATTAAATATCAGAATATTGTTGGTTATCTTCGATATTGATATTAACGACAATGTAAATATCAAAAAAAATATATTAATATTTAATTTTAAAATTTTCTAGTCTCATAAACAAAATATCAATATTTCGATAAAATAATGCTGCAGTTTATGGCACTATATTTGGAAGACTTCCAACTCTAAATAAAATCAAAACTTTTTTGCCAGATTTGTCACTATTCAAGCAAAGCAGCAAATTGTGTTAAAATTGTAAAATTTTACAAGTGCTATGTTGATAGATAACAAAAATAAGAGGATATATACATATATAGTCTATATGTTTTGTAATTAAAAATAGAAATTAATTGAATTTGGTTTTATTCAGTTTAAACCTTTCCACAATCATTCATACAAAAAAAAATATCCTGCATCCTTTAAAAATAATTTAATCATTTTTATTTATTCAAGGATTTATACTTTATGGGGGTTAAATGTACATAATTTTCCACACTACTGATTGGGACATCATAGAACTTTTTTCAGTTGAGACTGCGGAAAAGGAATTTCACTGGATAACTCGTTAAGAATACAAGATTTTTTTTTATATAGAAGTAAATATAATTAAATTAACATATTTATACCTGACTGTTGGGCAATAGCTATGATAGTGTAATGCCGGACAACTGCTTCGAATATCGGCTGAACTTCTTCGTTGATATCTTTGACAATCAAAGCATAAAACATACCTGCAACCAATTTTGATTATATTATCAATGTTCAAAATTTAAAAAAAAACAACACAGAAATAACAATTTAGAAATTTACCAGTCAGTGCATTGACTTGAGCTTGTCTAGCTTGGGAATCAGGGCATTTATATGGTTGGACTTGGGCAACGTTATCTGGTATTGTTTTTAATCTAAAAAAAATAATCGAAAATCATAGTGATTTGTAAAAAAGTCAAAATGAAAATAAATCAAGCCATACTTACCCAGGATAGTTCAAAAACTTCAATAATATAGCTCTATCGTCATCAAGCTTCATCGAGGCCAATATGTAATCTTTAATAACACCCCATGCCATTCTTCGATAATAAATTTCTGCATTTCCAGGTTTTAATATAGAAACAGCTGTTTCTATAATCTGCAATAGATCAACAAATTGATAAAATTAAATTTACCTATAACTGAAAAACGATAGAAAGTGAGCCTTGAATTTACTTTAACGACTGGGTGATACACTCGCTTGAAATGTTCAGGGAACGGTATAACAACACATGGTCCAGGGGTATCAGTGGTACAATATTCAAGTTTCTGTGGCTCGATCATCATTTTACGATTTCCTCCTCCGAATTTGCCTAAAACTCTGCAAATAGTTATAAATTACAATATATACTGTAATATCCTCTTTTTTAATCAATAGTTGATATTTATATATAAGTGATTTTAGTTATATTTTTATTTTAAGTATATTGCTTCAGTATTGTTTATTTGTTATTTTAAATCAAAAAGCAAGCTAACCAGTTTTCATTGTCTAAAATAAATACGCTGTTTCAAAACAAGGAAGAGGGCGGTGCGGGTCCTTCTGAAATGTTTGTTGAGTTGAGATAGATAGGGATTTTTCAACTTTTGTTGTTTCTATATAATAATTATAGAAAAAGAATAATCAAAGAAGAAACAGAAGAACATAACAATTATCTATAAACTATTTACATCATAAATCATAGCAAGTAAAGCAGAGCAATTGTACTACAATCGATTATTTTTGGATCGACCAGTGAATATTGAAGATAGAACAGAGAAAATGGGTACTCTTGATTTTGCTGGCTTGGGGAGAAGACGTCCGTTCTGCTAGAAACGGGAAGGACTGGAAGCCATTGTTAGGAGTTAGACATAGTGCCGTAGACAAGAGGATGTCAATAGTCATATATCATCAAAGGAAGATTGTGTAATTGGTTAGTTTTGTTTCTAACTAAAATTTATTGTATTTGTAGAATAGCTATTAATTAAGTTTAAGTGTTATTATTAGTAAAGTTTCGTCTGTTTCTGATTGCCAGGAAACCCTCCCTGAGAAAAGAGTCTTTTATGTTATAAAATTTAAATAAAATTCCATTATACGTTAAATATTAAAGTTTTTAATTTGAACCCAAGCTATCTTTTATATAGAAAATTAGTTAAAACTATTAAAATTCTTTTTATTTTATTTTAAATAATTTTTGATTATTACAATACATTGATATAAATGATTGATCATATTTTTCTGAATATGAAGGAGATGGTTGGGAGTGAAATCAAAAATTAACAATTTAATAACAATCCTCCTCAGAGAATTTCCCTCCTAAAGAGGCAGTGAGTAGCATTATAAATATTGGATCAGTACATTCTATAGCTATTTTTGGAAAAGTATAATGACTTTTATTTCACTCTGCCTTCTCTGGATCTCTCTTCCTTCCTAAACCTATTATTCCTTTTGTAAGGACCTACAGCTAGTTCCCATAAGATTTACAATCTCCTTCGCAACTCCTGGCTAGTTCCCGGCAGAGTAAAGTTTCCTTCCTCCAAAGACCTACAGCTAGTTACCATAGGACTTGCCTTTCCTTCACAACTGCTGGGCTCATTCCCTACAGGGTGGTTTTCATCCTTCGAGGATTTATGGCTAGTTCCCGAAAGACTCATCCTGTCAATTTATCTCCTAACCAGTTATCTAGCCTTAAAGAACACATATTGTCAAGGCCTTGTGGTACAGAGAACCTTACATCTTCAATTGGAGTTTAATTGGACATAACCACCTTAACAAAGGTATTTTATATGAATTTTTAATTCACATTTAAATAAAAGGTTTAAAATAGGTTTTTGTTATTATTTTTATTGCTGCAATGCTACCAATTTGTAGATAAACCTGAAGACAGAGGAGTACTCCAAAGAATTGGTTAAGTTAATACATTTGAAATAAAAGAGAATATGGAAAATACAAAAATCAGTAAATATTTATACTAAATTATGTCATACCTGAAGGCTACATGAGCAACTTGATCAGAAGGGTTCCTTAAGGATCTCCAAAGAGCCTGCATAAGATCTGCTCGAACTGGTTGTATATGTTCATACAAGAAATCTGGCTGTAAATTATCTACACACAGCTCTAAGGTTCTGAGTCCCTACACAAAAAAAAAGAAAATAGAAAACCAAAGAATTTGAAATAAACAAGATTTAGAGAAAACACTTTTTTTGGCTAATGCGCAGTGTACCAAATTTGGTGCGAAGGCACAGGATGCCAGAATTTTTTCTGGAAACCGCATATTGAAAATTCATCTAGGTGGTAAGGAAAATAAAAATATGAGTATAAAGCGTTATCTCTACTAATACTGATTGAATTTCAATTTTTTTTTTTTTTCTTATTATGCTATTACCTTGATAGAAAATAAATGCATAGTTTATCATAAAAGGTATATTTAATAATACCTGAGATATAAGAGTATGAGAGCCATTTAACGCAGATACCAAAGGATCCATCAACATAGGTAAATAGGGCAGAAGAGAACTAAGCCTAACAGGAACTGTCAGACAGAGTTCCACAAATAAATCTTTCATAAGTTGTTTGTGTAGACCAGATTGCAGGCTGTTCAGACCTGTAGGTAAAAAACAAATACAAAAGATTAATAAAATTATAGAATTCTAGGTAAAAATTAATAAATTGCACACATCCATCACATAAATGATACAGAAATATTGAATACTATATTTAATATAAAAATAAAAATAAAATAATTTGATTTTTTAAAGATAAAATAACAAATAATCCAATCCATCTTAGAGGATGGAATATTACTGTATGTCTCCTCAAACTTATAATTAGGTTGTTAGTGGAATTGTCTTTGCATAATGACAATTTGTATAGTAGACAGGTGCCTTCGACCCCCAAACAGTTTTGATCTGAATTTAAAGTGAAATAATACTAATACGAAGATAGAATTAGCTGTTAATAACTCTAAAACCAAAATAGTCAACCAATGGACTGTGCAGGAATCTGGGAAGCAGATCAATATCGGGAATCAAAAAAACAAAATAGCATAAAACACTCATCAGACCAGTGCTTACGGAAGGGTCAGAAACATGAGATCTCCTTAGAGAGAGTATAACATGTACATCGACCAATATACTCGGTATAAGTGAATATTTTAAAGGTGGAATAAGTAGGGCTATCCTAGGGTAAAGAGGATGACATCATTCTTCACAAGAGTTGGTGAGGACGATTAGGCCCCAGTTCCCACCACTTGGGAATTACCTCAAGGGTAGGTACTGAGACCAATCATGTTCATAGTATTCAAAGCATCAGTGGTCTCTATGCAGCATCCGGAAGCATTGGTAGCAGCCTATGCACATGATAATGGAATTTATTTCTACAGCATTGGCCATAATGGCCCCTCTATCTAGTCCAGGAAGCACCAGCCACAATCATAGATGCCCTTATGAAGAACAACATATGGCTGAACCCGGCAATGACTCCATTGTCTTTTCCTTCCAGCAGGGGAAGAAAAGCAATCCCTCGAATCTCTTTTTGGAGGAAGACTAAGACAGAAGCAACTCCACCCTCTACCTTTTTGTCCAGTAAAATTAGAGAAAGGCCCAATCTCAGCAAGCAGAAGTCCCATAGGCTATCACCTACTCACATCTACTCTAGCTGTCTCTTTGGCTCAAGCTCCAGATTTATTTCATTATATATTCGTCCAACACTGCTCTATGGTGCACCTTTACTGTAGCAACTCTACAAGATCATACTTTACCGACTTCAGAGCTTCCATAACTCCATATTACGTCAGATTGTCAGAGGCACCACACTGCAGAGGTCTAGGAACAGTGCTATCCATGAAGGACTCCAGCTTCCCTCTAAACTGGAGTTCATAGGCCAATGGCACATCAAATTGATGGGGTGAAGCTGTATACTGAAGAAACTATCTAACTTATAACACCTTTCTGGCAATAAAAGGACAATCTTCATTTTCTTGTATATGTACATATTTATATCCTATATATGTATTGTACAAGCTTAGTCAATAAAAAGGGGTGGGTGAGAGGAAAAAAGGTAGGTTGAAAAAAAGGTAAAAAGGAGGAGAGAGTGGGTTTTACACAGTTTTCCAATTTTAGCCACTTTCATTCTAACCAGCTCAACTTACCAACTACAAACCATTATACAGATAGTAAAACATTTAAAAATGTATATACATTATAACATTACCTTGAAGTAGATTCGGCAGAAGTGGAAGGAATTCCTGGTAGAGAAGATCATGATTTCCTCCGCCTATTGAACGAAACAAAGTTCGCAGAAGCAGGAAATAATTATAAGGTTCTTTGGCAGTCATTGCCAATTCCATGGATCTATGAAAATACAAAATTGATTGGAATGGGAAAATTCTCAAAATTAACCTTACTACATAACAAAGTTGAAAAATAAATTAAAATTGTAAGAACCATAATTTCTCCAGCCTCAGAAATGAATAAGTCGTAAAAAATATAATTAAAAACAAGGTTACTGAGTTAAAAAACAAACTGCTAAATATTAGAAACTTTTCTTGATACCAATCATCAATTATATAATTAATATTATTTTACGCAGAAAATAACAAATGAATATTTTAATACCTATTAACAATTTGGTGCAAATGAGGACGGAGCATGTGCTCGTTCTCAGCTGCAAATAATGACACGCTTCCAAAAACTAGTTTGAACAACTTCAAATAGAGGTTACTCCTTTCCATATTTCCATTACCCATTTCTTCCATTCTTCCAAGAAGATATTCAACTAAAACAGTTGCAAATATAGGGGAAGTACCAGGGTTTGACAGAAAGGAATTTCCTACGATCTGCAGAGCAAAGTTTGTCGCAATCCTCTCTACCATATATTCAATTGTAGTAGAAAATATTTCACGGAATGTTTGAGCATCCATAACAGAAAACTGAAAAGTAAAAAATGGAACACAAAAGTAGAGATACTCAAATAATATCACAATAACTGTTTAATTATAATAATCATAATTTACCACTCCACAAAAATGTTCTAAGACTTCTTTTTCTTCTTTTGTTCTAACAGTTTGCTGGGGCACTGCTCGTTGTCCAGCAGCACTGACGCTTAGTGTAGTAGTTGGTGCCATACTGAGGGTGTATATATCCAGCGCCTGTAGTGCCCACTTTACTAATCTTATAAATACCTGAGTTTCCTTCCATTTCAGCTGCAATTTCAATGTCTGCAGGATATAATATAGGAAAAATAAAATAAAAATAAAATCAATCTATGAGGAAGGTAAACTGAAAAAATTAAACAATAAAAACTAAAATAAGGTAAATAAATAAAGTAACTCAAAATGAAAACGGACAGCTTGAGATTACAACAGACTTCTATAGTGGCATAGGATTAGTATTGATTTTTTTAAAATTTAATTTTGAAGAGATTAGTATACAATAAACAATTCAAAATAAGCTAATCAAAGTTTTTAGAAAACCCAAAAGAATCGAAATGACAATATAAAGCAATGGTGCCAGTGCTGATAGTCATTCATCAAAACTAGCAAATTTATAGCATCGAATATTGAGAACACTAATGCACCACACTAATAAAGCCAAAAATCTCAAAATTATTGCCTTAAATTAAACCTATACTATTTTACTTCTACAAAATTATCCTAAAATTTATGAATAGTATTTTATCTAGAAAAGAAAACAAATAGCAAAAAATGATACAATAACAACAGATTTGGTAAATGTACTTTAAACTATATGGTACCATATCTGTTCAATTGTTTACTATAAGAACTAAGAAATGTATCAATCACAAAGAAAACAAAAAAAAGAAATATTTGACTGACTACTTTCTTACTTCTAGGATTCTCAACAACTGATTTTGATTCCCCCAATGACCATATCTGTCAGTAGTCTTGCTTAATGATTCATTATATTATGATTAAAATTAACTATGCTTATATGAGTTCAATTATATATATTACTTGTTTAGATATACTTAGAAACTTATTTTTATCATTTTGTTCTATAATATCCTTTAGCTGATCTTTAGTTTTAATTTTTTTTTCTTTTTGTATTGTTTATATCAGATATCATGTTATATATTATTGTATGTAATATGATATATACTTTATTCTATTGCATTTTATTTTAATTTTCAACCAAGTTCACTCCATACTTATTACCAATTCACTAGCTTATAATTATTAATTCACTAATTGTAAATTTATATCATTATTATTCAATTCATAAGTTCTTTCAATTAATTTTATTATTATTATTTTTTTCTTTATTTTATTTTCATTTAAGTATTTGGTTTAATAAGTTATTAGTTTTATCGGTAGAGATTAATTCATATTGTACTGTTCTTGTTTATAAATTGTAGCAGCATTAGGACACTGTGCCCTAATAATCAAAAGTGTAACTAGTAAGTTTCAGTATATCATTCCTATATGTTATTTTATCTATTATGATAGAGGTCGTCATCGGTCGGACTATATTGGTTGTACTTTTCTAAATAAATAATAATAATAATTATAATAATGGTACATCTATTATAACTATTGTACAAAACAAGACTTATGATTTACAGAAATTATGGAAAATTATCTGAAGACAGCATCGCTTTTCACAAAAAGTATAGTAAGGTTTTGAGTGGTGGCCAAAATGGGACACACTGAGTCAAAAATATGGTGGTTTAATTCTATTTAAATGTAAAATTAATAAAAAAAATTTAAGATTTCAGAGGAAAATAATTTAAAATTGAAAATGAGGAGAAGATGGAGTACTAAAAATAATATTGTCAAAATGGGAGAGAGAATTATTTATCCTTCAAATTACTAAACAACGTGGAGGTGCTGGGGGTGGGCAAAGGGCAGGTTAATGCAACTGTGTTCATGTAAAACTTTAGCAGCAACTAAATCCTTTGAGCTATTCGAACACAGAAAGCACGCATTTGATCATTAAAGGGTTCCTTAACTAAAATTTGACTAACAGGTTTCCATTGCCTTCTGTCCAGGTCTGCCCTTCTCTCCAGCACTCAAGTAGGATCCTAGTAAATTAAAGAATAAATAGCATTTCTTTTTTAATGCCATTAGGACAATATTATTTTTGATAAACGATTTTCCATCATGCCCTAATTATTATTTATTAACTAAATTAGTTTCCTTGGAGACCTAAAGTTTTTAATTTAATTAACTAATAAATAGCAACCCTTTTTAAACACCCTGCATAAACCTTGTCAGTCATTAAATATTCCTTTGTAACAGCAGTTATTATAGAATTGGTTTAGTACTTAAGAAAAGAAAATTTATAATGTTTAGTTGTTACATTATTATTACATCTAGTAATAACAAAATGATTACATGAATAATTCACAAGATTAAATAATTTATGCCACGATTCCAAAGGCTCAAACTGTACACATATATTTTCCATTTTTTTGTCCTAACCATAAATAACATGTTATGGGAGAGTGAAGACAAGTATGAATATTTACATTAATAGATTTGAGAGCATAGAGAAGACTCCTCTGGGACACAACAAAGGAGATATATAAAAACCACTATTGATGGCACATCAGCATAAAACAAAACAACAGTATGGGAGGGAGAGGGAGAGAAGTGAGTGTGATAAGAAAAAGAGAAACCTAGTGTGGCAGTACTAAATTACTGATGAAAATAATATGACTAAACAGGACGAGGCAGCCAATGACAAATGAAAGCTGGTTTATTTAAAGAAAAAATGTTTCAAAGGATCAAAATTGATCATGATCTTCACAAGAAGTAGAAACCATGAATGACTTGAAAAAACCGAAGTTCTGCCTCCAAATATGCACCCACTGATATAAACAGTAGCTCTTGACAGTAATCAACTGACAGCTGTAAATTAACTTCTTTTCATAACTGAAAATAGCTACATTGATCACAGAGGCAGAATATTTACTGAGTGTAGAATCTTGAATCATTCACATAATTGGCAATGGTAGAAAACTGTCAACTATATTCAAACAGTTTAAGAAAAAGTTTGAAATTTGAAAAAATAAATAAATAAAATTAAATAAAAGAAAAAAAAAAAATAATAAACACAAATTTTAGGTCTAAATATAGAGCAAATATAAATAAATAAAAATATGTAGAAACTTATAACTAAAAATAAATATAAAACAAATAACAAACAAAAACGTTTTCTTCCTCTTAGAATTTATACTAGTAAATATGTCACCTTAAAGCGCCACGTTATAGTCTTTACTCCACAAACTAAGGTTTTAACTAGTCCCCTACAGTCGCTAACCGTGTAAGCATTGGCTTGTGATGTTGGGAAACCAAATTTACATTTGGTGGGCTCTTTTTCTTCCACTTTTGTATCTAAAAGTTCAAAAGATTTATAATATAGTATAGTATATTATAATATATCAATTATATATATATAGTATATTAAATAGTACAGTAGTACATAATATATTAATAATATACATATACTATATATTATAATACATAGTATATTATATAGTATTTATAGAAGTATTTATAATAGATTTCCCAAGACATTTTTTTTTTAAAAAGGGTAATAAGTGTCTTCTATTATTCAAAATTTGATTGAAATATAAATATTACCAAGTTCAGGTTCTTCCTTCTTCACTTGTATAAGAGACGACACTCCAGAAGTTGGAACTGTTGCAGTAACAGCTTGCACAACTTGCTTCTGAACTTCAGTTTGCTTACTAATAAAATTGTGTTAATATTATCATAAGTTACAAAACGATTTTAATTAAATTATTTCAATAGCTTAATATTTATAAACAGTATCATCTGACATGGACAGGGTGAGAAAAGACTATAGTTTGTTTCCTACAACAAGAAAAATCAGGTAGGTGCAGGGAAATTGGGGCATATTTCACCTTTTTAGGTGCTAAAAGCTGTGGAGTCCCGTCAAAGAAATAATACCATCCAAATCATAGTTCATGTTCTCTTGTTTATCTGATTTATCTAGTATTGCGCAACATACTACACATTGATTCCTCTGCAATACTGGTTCTCATTTCTAAGACATTACTAAGAGAAGTATAGAGGATGTTCATTAACAATCCTTACTTTTTTTTTTCCAGAGCAGTTGGAAAGGTTTACACATAAGAGAAGAATAAAAACAGAGATAGAAGGTCAGAAACTACTTTGACTTCCGTCAAGAGTTTTAAATATAAGGATTCTATAATTCAGTAGGTTTAGCTTTAAAGGAATAAAGATTTCTTTCTTGAGGTCTAAATCATTAGAATCCAACATAAGAAGGTAATCAGCAAATGTGTGAATACAACAACAGAAGGGCTGAGCTTAAAACTTAGCATTCTCCCTTTAGCTCTACTCAGTGGGAGATGGAGAACAAATACCAATTAAAAAAATGCTTGGACTGCATTCCTTATCCACAGAATGGTCAAATGTTTTTAGGAGGTGTGGCAGTGTGTTGTTATATATATTCGCTTAGGTTTTTGTAGAGAATACGTAAGTTGGTATTTATATTTCTGGCCTTGGAAAAACTATGTGTAGGCATGTAGGTGCCCTCTGAAGTTTCTATTGGACTTTTTATTTCTGCACGATTTGTGTTGTTTACAGAACAAAAGTTGTTCGTGGAACAACCACATCAAAGCAAATGATTGCATGCTTATTTGGCATTACCAGTCACATGGAGACAGTACTGTTATAAAGATAAATAATGATCAATTCTGAATGGTACATGAAAGTACAAGAAATTTGTTTGCAAAATTTCTTAAGTAAAATTTTAAAAAAGCACAAGAAGAGGCAAATCATTCTTCATCATGATAATGTGAGCTCTCAAAAAAAGGAATTTTTGATTGGCCAAACATCAAATGATGATTCATCCACCGTACAGCCCTGATTAAACACCCAATGAATTTTTTTTATTCTTACACATAAAATAAATTAGTGTCAATGATTTTCGATACCCCAAGAAGCAGTTCATGCGTTCAAAACGCATGTTTTGGAGCTACCTCAATCAGAGTGGAAAAAGTGCTTCAAAAATTGGTTCAAATTTATGCAACAGTTTATTGACCTATGTGGAGAATATTTTGATAAACAATAAAACTAATTTCGATCATAAATATTAGTTTTCCCATTATTAGGTCAGAAATATAAATAGCAACCCTTGTATTTGTTTAAAAAAATATCTTTTGAGTAATGTAAAATTACAATTAATGGTTTTGGGCTGATAAGTAAACTCATTAGTTTATACGTAGGCCCAACGTCTCTAGCATCTAAGTAGAGATGAAAACAGGAAGAAAGTTATTTTGAATATTATCATAGATGTGAGTAGGGCCAGATTTGATAAGTATCTTATAATTTACTATTTTTTTAAACTGAACAGTTGATAAATTTATAAAAGCATCCGAGTTAAGAGAAAAAGTTTATAAAATAAAAATAAAAAACACCTTTTAGCAATTAAAACTGGTAGTTGTAGTTTCGCAATAGTTTTAAACTTAACAACAAACACTTCCAGCATTCTCATGAGAAGATCTTGTCCTGTCTGTGCTTGTGATGGATCTTTTTCACTTTGCTGCTTAATACACTCGACAAGATTAAGCAGTAACTTACAAGATATTGTTTGTATCCTAGAATTGAAAAGTATTAGTCAATCTTTAATGAAAATTAAACCAATATATTCATACAAAATAATATCATACGTGGTTGGTAATGTCTCATCATGGACATTTTTTGAGAACAAATGCACAGCTTTGACGAGATCAGACATGGGTAACTGCTGCCTAACATGATGTACCAAATCAGCAAGTGTGCTATATGCTAACGGCCTTAAAGATTCGTGCGTGGTCCATCCTCTTCCAAGGAGTACTTCTTCATCGAAAAGCCTCTCCATATATGGTACAAATACTGCAAATAATACATTAAATTTTTTAATACAAAACAAAATTTATCATTTTCATCCTTATAATATTCAAAAATTAAATTGTTAAATAAACAACTAAAATATCTCTTACTTAGCTTCAGTTTAGTTGCTAGAATGTGCCGAGCAGCAATCAAGAGTTCTTTTCGTAAGTGAGTCACTTCCATAGGACAAAGAGCCAACATTCCCAACATACCCTCAACCATTTGTTGAGAATACTTACCCACCACTTCTTCGTAAATACGGATAATATATGCCAAAAGTGAAAGCGTTTTGATCTGAGCCCCCATAAAATCAACGAAAACTTCCTTGTTGAAAGCTGGATTCATTCTAAAATTAAGAAGTTTTTATAACAATAAAAAAAAAAAAAAAAAATTTAAAAATTCATACATGAAAGGAAGATGGTCTTGGTACAGTAAAAAAAAAAAAACTCAAAAAAGAAGAATAAAAAGATAACTAAGTAAGAAAATAGATTAAATGAAATGAAATTTAACTAAGGTATGGCAAATTATGATTTAAAATATGTGAAAATTTATATAAAATGTAAAATTTAATAAGAATTAGAAAAAGGTTTTAGGCAGTTAATGAAAACGAAAATAACAAATAAAAAAAGACTAAAAGGGGAATACAAATAAAAATCATTTCCTTCATTCTAGATTTTTATTATTATTTTCCTTTTTCTCTCTTTTAGTGTGTACTGTATGTTTATATTTATTTTTTAATCTATGTTTTATTTGTTATTATTTCCATTTTCATCAGCTGTCTAAAACCTTTTTCTAATTCTTGTTAAACTTTACATTTCATTGTTCATTTTTATATAAGTTTTCACATATTTTAAATCATAATTAGTTCAATTTTATTCTATATTATCTATTTTCTTACTTAGTTATCTTATTTTAGCTTGTTTTTTGTATCTTTTTTTGTCCCTGAAACATTGGCTCACATTAAATAATTTTATCATAATTTCAATTTTTCTTTGATGTAATATATAAAAGAGAGATGGTCCCTTTTATATGTTACACACTATGGATCAACTATCTTCTACAATACTATGTATTAGAAAAGGACTTTCTCAATAATTTTATATTACCTATGTTGTTTTAGTGGTTGCAATGTGATGGTTTTAATGATTATTGGTATGTAATCATCAACTTCTTGACGAACATTTTCTTTATACAATTCATACATCAATACTACAATAATTGGGAGTTCCTGAAGGACTTTTAGAGAATAAATCCCTTTAGGGACAAGATTATACTAAAAAAAAAAAAAAAAATATGTTTAACAATAACATAATTTAACGATATTGCGATGTACATCTATTACAGAAACATAATTATTTTTTACCGTCTTTTTAGTAATGGTATTGTCAGGATTTTTCTTAATACATTGAATAGGAGTCATTGTGTATGTTTCCGTTAGAAGAGCTTCAACATTAATCTCACTGAGATCTTTCACCCTTATTGGACTTCTAGGTTCAAAAATCTTATTCATATGATCTGGGAGATCTTTGTATATTGATCTAACAAACTGCAAAAAGTGTTGAATCTGAAATAAAAAAATAAGTACATTATTTAAGCAGAATGTAATATATTTACTGATGAAGAAATCATTAACCAAAAGAAGGGAGGGTAGCGTGAGTCACTCTATTCCGGTCTAGAAAGAAAAAATAATAAAGGGTTGCTTATCCACTTATGAAATAATTCATACATTACAGGTCAGTTCATTTGATGTTTGAAGTAGTTAAAAAAAAAAAAAAATTGTCAACATTTTTATTGTATATGGTTTCCTAATGGTGGCAATTTTTAATACAAACCATACACTAATTTTACTTTTATATAGAATAAATACTATGGAAAAGTAATGCGATGATGCAAAGTTTTGAATTCGGGTTTTCAACAGAAATACATGTTTTAAGGTTCTCTGAGTCCAAAAACCTACTTTCACAAAATGGTCTGTCCCTGTGTGTGGTCCACTTAACTCAAAAAATGTAGGATTAAACTGAAATAACATATTTAAGACGGGCATATGCCTGTAATGTAACAGCAACATTTTCGATAAAATCCACAGACCGGAAGTGCCATTTTATAAGATCAATTTTTCACATTTTTTTTAACTTTCTCGAAAACAATTTTGATTGAACTCACCATGAAAATGTAGAATGAAATGGTTTTTAATATTATCTAGGTCTGATCCTCATTGAAACAGTCTGACAGGGCTCAAAAGACGAATTAAAAAAAAAAATATAAAGTACCTTCAATTTTGTTTATAAGAAATAATATACCATCTCCCATTGTTAGCAATAGTAAACAATAGATAAATAAAACATATTAAAAAATCTTATGAATAAATAAAGTAGAAAAAATGAAAAATAGAAATATTCGATTCTATCAGGAAAAACCGAGTCCGCCTGATCTTTCCCTATTGCATTATAGCTTCATTCTTTTGCTGATTCTTTGCAAAATTTATATATTATATAAAATTATATATCATAACAACAGAAAATCAAATTTTTTTTTCAAAACAAGCTATAACTTCAACATGGGCCCACCAATCTACACAAAATTAGGGGATATTTTTTTGGTGATAAGTAAAAGTTGTGTGTTACAATACACTGCACCAGATTTTTGTAATTTGCAGAAATGTGCAGCAGACATGCTTGAAATTACTAAGACTGCAATATCATAGGCCGTTCGAATATACTGTATTGTGTTCAGTACATTCTGGCCTACAAATTAAAAACCTTTTTACCAACCTACTATGTTTTTTTTAAATGTATTATATGTAGCTTAAATTATCAAATGAGAACGAACAAAACTCTATTTTCTTAGGATAATGTCTTAATAGGGGTATTCATGATCTTTAATTTAACATGTTAAAGCGTGTAAATGGAAAAACTTATGTTAAATGGAGAAATATTTCCTTCTTTTATCATGTTAAAACGATATAAAATTTAACATTTTTGAGAGTCTGTTAAATGGAGAATGACCTCACGCAACAGACCAGCTGAGGTCTACACCATTTTGTTTGTTGTCGTGTTAGGTTAATTGCTCATAGTTTGTGTTTTGATTGTAAAAGTATTGTTTTAGACATTTTTAAACAAGACAATCAGCAGCCAAGCATTCACATAAAACAAGTTGCTCTGAAAATCTGCCAGGAGCTCTTATGCATTTAACATTTAACATGACTTTAAACAGGGCTGCTCAAAATCCTATACTTATAACATTAAACATGGTAAAACATTTTACATATAACACAATGTCATGAATACCTTAAGGAACAATATCTCAATTTCAATTTTTTATTTTTTTTCAAACTTACAAACATGTTAGTATTCAATTATAACAAAAAATATCTATATAGTCTCACACTGTTTGTTTTCTTATAACTCCTACATTTTGGTGATTCCAATTGCAGGATTTCTTTCAAGAACTGTTTCGAGCCTTTCTGTCTTTCTGGATTCAGTTCAAATTTCTTTATACATAATTTAATTCCTCGTTTGAGACAGGTTTGTTTATCAATTATAACAAAAAATATCCATATAGTCTCACATTGATTATTTTATAATGTTGGTATATTTATTTTATATGCCTATTAGTGGGAAGGTAATCTTTTTATTGATTTATAATAATTACTAGAAGATTAAATTCCTGGACTGTTCCAAACATTGCAACCAGCACGTCCACCAGTGTGGTGGCAACAAGCAGCATTATGGCCACTTGAAAATATTGTAAATGTGTAGATTTAGGCCTGTATCACATACCATTGGTGTGCCCCATTACCAACTAATATAGCACAATAAAACCCTGGCGGATACCAATTGGAATCAAATTCGAAAAATCAATCACCACATTCATGTTTTAAAATGAAACCCAGCTTCAGAGAAAAAGAAAATCTCAACACACAGCTTACTTAACTACCACACTATAATTTTAAATAGAGGCTTTAAAAAAAAAAAAAGTGACAAAAAACTTCCAATATATTCAACACAAGTCTCTATGGCATCAAACTCAAGTAAATATTTCCACTTTCAGATCTAAGGAGAATAGAAATTTTTAATTAAAAAAAATTGCTTTATTTTTAATAATTTATTATATTTAGCTAGTATAAGCCAAAGATAACTTTTATTTAAACAAGAAGAAAGCTTTTTATTTAAACATATTCAAAAGCATATATTAACGAATCAACTTAATTGTTATAAAGTAGTTTATTTATTTTCAAGAAATGTATTTTTCATTTAAAATACCTAAAAATTGTCAAATAACTCTTTAGTGCCCTTCTTTAGGATGTGTAAATGAAGTAATTTTTTTTCCTATAATTAAGAATGTTCTAGCTGAATTTCTAAGTTGGAATTTACACTAGAGTTTGATGCCAAAGCTATTTTTTTTATCTAATTTTCAAATTATTGTCTATTCCACAACAGTGATGTAGGAGCTGGAAAATAAGAAAAAAATAAATTTTTTGGTAGACATAATTTTGAAATGGGTATGCCGATCACCAATGGTAAGCATGTTTACTCATATGTTAAAAAAAAAATACATAGGCTGAGAATAATTCATTCTTCAAGAAAATTAACTAAATTGTATATAGTACACTCTTGAAACATATAGTTCATAAAAAAAAAAAAAAATTATAAAAGTAAAAAGGTTTAAGATTTGTAAGAGAGAATGCACACTAACATAATGCAGTTTATTTGAAAGGCCTAGGACAATCTACAAGTGTTGAGTAATTTAGAAAACCACACTTTGAACTCAATAAATAGTAGGCGATCTGACACAAATATGACTGCTATTTGGAAACAGAATATAATAGCAATTATTTTTAAACTACCCTTTTGTTTTTAACTACAAAAACAAAAAGGAATATACACCAACATAGCATCTTTTCTGATATGATCAAGCTACTATAGTTGGAACACTTTGAAATGATTTGAACCAAAGTATTTCATAATAATTAAAATTCTTGAAGAAATTTCAAATCATGAAGAAAAGAGGTCAAGGTAATCATAAAAAGTATTATTAAACTTGAACAAGTTTAAATAGCATATAATATGACTTGAAAATGCCTTTTACTTAAAGGAGACTCATAGATTACAAGGGATGAGGCAAAAAGGAATAGCATGAAAATAATTCAATAACTAATTTATTTAAAAGTAGAATGTGTAATTTAATAAAATAATAATTAAGTAAATACTTTTAATTTTAATATTGATTATAACTAATCTAACTGTTGGTAATAATAATAAATGAATTACCTCACTATTAAAAGCCGGACGATAATGCTTATGCAACTCTATTATTATCCTTAAGCATACTAAAACCGTTTGTTCATTTTCTCTTTCTAACAACTTTAAAGTAACAGTAAGTAGCTGTTCTACATACGGTTTTAAATACTTGTTTGTAGGAATTCTATAAATCATTTCCAAAATCAGCTTTCGGACTTGCTGAAAACATAAAAATTATCAAGTTTAATTAACATAATTCAAAATTAATAATAAATAAACATTTAGTCAAAATTGTAGTACTCACATTTGCACTATACTCAGATACAAAATAAGGTTCTCCTTCTTGAAGGATTTTGATAAATGACTTTAGGGCATGATCAAGGAATGCTGGATATTGAGGTGACGTCAATATTACCTAAGTAAAATTATTTGATATAATTACTAGATTTACATGTAATATAAACAAGGTTTATTATGATAATAATGATTTAACAAATTTAGGGCTCAAAGCTTATAAATGAATTCATCAAAACAATTAAAGTAAACCATAACACATTGAAAAAGATTTTACTTCTTCAGTTTGAATTTTTTTCTTTTCTTTCTTTGTTCTCAGAATTAGGAATTTATTAGAGGTACAAAAGTGCTCAAGGTAGATTAGTTTCTTCATAAAAATTGCAAGCAAGGCAAACTGATGAAATATTGTTAATAGCAAGATCAAGCTTCAAATTATTAATAAAATAAATATGGAGACTCTTGATATTATACTTTACACATGTATCTTTACCTCAAAATTCTCGGTGAGTTCTTGAGCAGCTTGCAATTTACTTTCATCTTTGGCATTTCTATCTCCAAGCATAGTCACATAAGAATGGTAAGTATTAAGCTGCGTTTGTGGATCCATAGATCCACCAGGGACTGGCGAAGACATGTTTTTGAGTATTACAAGCACATAAAATGCTAAAATTTATGGATGACAAGGCAAGATATGGTCAATACACGACGAATTTAATATTTAAGAATCATATCACGTTTTCATCAGTGGACAATTGATGAAAAATAAATCATTTCATAGTGTAAATAGAATTAACAAAAACATATTGGTGAATACGGATGACTGGAAACGAAAGAACCATAGTAAGGAATGCAAGTAATGAGAAACGAAGTGTTAAATCAATTTCAAAATTGCTAAAGGATTAATATTTAACAGGACAAATTTAATCCTTCCCGGTCTATAAACATGGAGGTTTTAAAAAGTAAATAAATCTTCACAACAGCATGTGTGCTCAAAGAGGTTAGAAAAATATTATTCATAGAGGTCAGACCAAAACGAACGACTCCTCTAACAATTCGGGAAAAAAAAAACTTGGACTATAAAATGTACTATAAACTGAAAATTACTTCCACTTTTAAGGTATTTTTCTACCTATAAAATACTGTCTTTTAGCTCATTTGATTCAAGGGAGGCCTCTGGAGGTGAACGGTCCAGAAATGTATTTATGTTAATTGAATATGCTTTAAATCTCAAAGACTTACAGATTACAAAACGGAAACCAATTTGGAGCCCCTCCATTTTCCAGATTAGGTAGGAAGGCGCTCTTGTGGACTTTTACCCTTAGGTCTTTGCTTGTCTTGAGGCCAAGTTTCAACTAGCGTTTCCGTGTTCACCAAAGCTTCTTGTCCATCTTCAGTTATAGAATCAGTTCTTTTATTATACACTTCCAGATTAGTATTCTTGTTGTTGGCATCGGTACCTCCTCCTCTTATCAGTAGCAGGTTTATTGGTAGTGGACTGTTGTATCAGGTAGATTTCACCTCTTGGTGAAAGATGTCTTAATTAAACATTGACTTTCTTCCATCTTTCTTTCTAATGGAAGCTTAATTTATATTTACTTCTAAGAGCTCCGCTTCTTAGCATTTACTGTTGCTTACAACGGGAACTAGCCGTAGATCCATGCAGGAAGGAAAATTTACTCTGCAGGGAACTAGCCTGCAGTCGTGAAGTGGATTGTAAGACCAACGGGAACTAGCCGTAGGTCCTTACGTAAAAAATGAAAGATATCTAGAAGAGACAGAGTGAAATAAAAGTCCAATATACGTTTCTATAAACAGCACTAGAATCTACAGAAGGAAAATCCGCACTTCAGTTTATCAAGTTACATCTCTGGGCTATTAGACGCCATCGAGAAATGCTAAGTGTAAGACGTTTGCTTTTAGTGGATCAGAAGATTATGCTGTTATATAATACCTTTATGTATATTTAAATATATTATGATATAATGTTGATGCCGTTTTTCGATTTCAGGGGCTTTTTAAATATTGCTCTATCTCATATTCCCTCCTTGTGTAACATTAAAATATAATATAAAATATATTATTAACGTCGGCGTTTCCCTGATGACAGTAATAGTTCACGTGTTAGGTGGTAGGTTGTGCTATGCCGGCCCATAGTGGATTTTACACTATAGACCAGCAGTTATTGGTTTCGCAACAAAGTAAACTAAATTAGAAAAAGATAAATAACTAGAATGCACACTTTGTTTGATATCTAATTATAAATTTTATTCTTTTGCTTTTTTTTTAGTATTTTGAGAAAGTGGTGCATTTGCTTGCGACAATAGTTACGCCCATAACTACAGAGCATACATCTACAGTCCTATGAGGAAGCCCCTTAAATCCTGAGGACTTAACTAAGGACAAAGACGGCAGATGGGTTGTCGCCTTTGGTTATTGGCTCAAAGAGACACACACAGAATTTGCTACGTAGAGTGGCCAGCACGAATGCAAAGACCTGTGAGAGACATAGCTTGTAAGAATAATTTAAAGTGAATCAGAAAACTCCTTAATTAGTCGTCATCCATCAAAACAATGCATTTACAAATATAATAATATATTAAATATTCATACAATGTAACTTTAAAATATATACTACAGATGGTATCATTAATATGATTGTTTCTTGGGTCATGGTTTTGGTTTTGACCGGTAGGTAGCAGTATCTAGCTGCAACGTTCTTCAAATAGAGATTTGGTGAGTTGCGCTAAATCCTTAGGAGTTATCTAACCCTTTCACAGTGCGGTGAAATTACGAATTCTGGTTCAAAAAATGTCCAGTTTTTTCATGTTCGGAAATACTTCGGCATATAATAAAAAACGTGTTTTATATGTACCTTGTTAGTAATTAGTCCGTGTATGATAGATTTTAAAGCATTGTATACATAAGCCGACGACACAATCCAGGCAATAGAGCAGTATTATTTTGTTTCCTTCCTCGTTTTTCCCCCCACTTATTTGTTTCGAACAGCACACTACACAAAGTCTTTATGGTTTGTATAATTAAACCACGTCTCCTTCTCCAGTTAAAATAATCTTCGAAAACAGAGAAAGCAATGAGTCTAGCCATAGTCTTAGATATCTTTGGTAGACTAGACAGTTTGAGGGTCTTAACATGGCCGTGCGTGGCAAGAGATAAGCTGAATGCTACTTGACGCTCTGCCCGTGACCGTCTTGGGATAAACTGTCAATGGGCTAAATCTCTAATAGATAGTGCTGTAACAGTACAGATCTCGTAGTTAGCTATAAAATGTAATTACCTACGGTTTTGTTCGGAATCACTGCTTTAATAGCTAAAAAGTTATTAAAAATCTGACAATGCTTATGCAAATAAAGAAATAGGCGTAATGAAAAGTGTGGGAGAAAATTTAAATAATGAGTGATTGAAATTAACATAATGACATATGTACGTAATGATTAAAAATATATAAATAGTGAAAACAATTAAAATTAACTTAATGTAAAGTGTGAACGAAAACGATATACTTGATACAATAGGCAAGAAAGAAAACGAAAAATGGAGATAATATTGTAATTTAATCAATAGTGTTATTTATTAGTCTTACATTTTGTTATTTAAAGAATTGGTTTTTGATTTTTTTTTTAGGTTATTTTATCCATTTTCATTATATAAGTACAGTTTAATAATTTATTTACAGGATTTACTTATTTATGTATCATTACTAACCGCACCCCCGTATATCTTCGGTGAACTATGAACACCTCATGATAATATGAATCTATATTAAAATTTTAAAAAATGGTTTTTATTCATTTTAAAGACAAATAAAATCCTGTTGGAGGCTCATAACATTTCTTAGAAAAAAAAATGGGTTTGTGTATTGTTTATTTACCCCATCAAAAATGAAATATATAACAATCAATTGAGTGATAATAATGAGTAAAATTAAATTAATGTCTATTATTAGTTTAGATAAAATAATTCAAGTCATTTTTTAGAGAGCAAGAAGAAATATCGCGGCCTTGAAGAAGCATTTCGTGCCATGAGAAGTTTGCCTGCGCCGGTACGGACCTGACCCAGTGCAGTTGGGGTTTCTCCCCTGAAGGGAAAACCACTTCGCAACCGGGTTTCGGTATGTGAATCTTTTATTTTTCCATTGATTATTACTATAATTTTTTTTTAATATATTGTGAGATTTATTCTATAAAATATACATACTTTGCATGACTAGTGGCATATCTGAAAAAAAATTTTCATTTTATTTTAAAATAGACGTGTTTCAAAAACAACAGACAAGAGTTTCTTTACTATTGTACCTCTGTAGACTACCCCAAAGCTAATATGGTTGTCAAAAAAGTGAATGGTACAATTTATAGGATATGTCCCAAACAAAATAAAATATTTTGTTGTTTGTCAAATATGCCACTAATCAAGCGAAGCAGTGATATGCACCTGCTAACATAAGGCAACAGAACATATGTTACAACATAAGGTAACATTTTTGTCAGTTGACAATGCCTCAAGATTTAATTAACATTGTGTGATAGCAAGCAATAAATTTTGAATGAACTGCTTTAATTGTTAAAGATATAAATGGAATACCTAATTATCAAAAAATATCTATATATACAATCTTTATACTTGTTTGAGACTGGTCATTAATATTTAAATAATTAAATTTTATCCAATGTATATTTCTTTATAAGTCCGACGTTTCGGCCATCCTCAAGGACCATCTTAATACAATTTTAGAACTACATCAATTTTAAAAAACTTTATGCAGGCTATTCTGAGCAGGTCATTAATTTAATTCACAATCACCCTATTTTGTCAATCCTTCACATTAAATTGAAAATTAAAACTTTTAATAACAGTCAACCTTCTCTATTATAATTTATCACAAAAATATAACATTACAATATAAATTTTTTTGAGACTAAAATTGGATAAAATTTAATTAGTTAAATATTTCCTAGTTTATTTTAGTTATAAATGGACCTTGTTAAGTTAATTATATTTTACTTTGATATATCTTCATTTTTTTTCGCGATAATTAAATATTTAACCCATAGTGATACTTATATGTCTTACTCTTTGGTATTCTTAACAAATTAATTTTTTTGAAGATTGTTGATTGACCATATCTAATTAGTAAAAGGAGGATGGTCCTTGTGCGGTCAAAATAACGCATATAGTAAATAAACTATTTATTATAACCCAACGTTTCGACCCACTACATCAGGACTAAAAGTATACAAACAACTAAACAAAGTAAGAAAATAAGATTACATGAAATGAAAGCAAACTAAGGTATGGCTAGAAATGATGTAAAATATGGGACAATTAATATAATTTTCTTTAATTTTTTTTTTTTAATATTAATTTTCACATAGTTTACTTATATTTCATATGATGTTATTATTTTACTTTGTTAAATTATTTAAGTTGTATGTGTCTTTTTTAGCCTTAATGAAGCTCTGGAAAGTGGGCCGAAACGTTGGCTCATAATAAATAATTTATTTAAAATTTGAGTTATTTTGACCGCACCAGAAACATCTTCCTTGTATGAATTTATTTTAGGCTGTTTTATCTATTTCCATTAAATAAGAACAGTTATAAATGCATTCTTTGACATATAAAGAATGACAAATATTTGTAATTGGGTCAGTTATTCATAAAATTCTTCAATATTTTGTATTATTGTTGATTATTCCTAACACTGAGAACTGTTTATTTTATTTTTTTCATATAAAGAAAATTAAAGGTGCTTTGGTGGAATATGTTTAAAAATTTGTCATTTAAGCCTGGTCAAACTATTTCAGTGAGAATAATATCTAACTGATATTAAAGTTCATTTAATGGTACACAGACATATCGACACGCCTCAAACTGGGTCTTGAGGGGTCTCTGTTTACATTCACACATAATATTCCTGATGAAGACCTACAATGTAGGTCGAAACGTCGGCAAAAAATAAATAGTTAATACTATTTTTATTCCTTCTTAACCGCAGCCCCCACTATTTCCTTCAAATTAACTTAATGCCAATTATCTGTATATATACAAATAGATAATTCAGAAACGTAATAAGCGAACTAGAGCAAATAATTTTATATATTCTTATACAGCGCATCTAACCTGTTGTTAATGTATTGTTTTAATTTTTTTTTTCTTTTGAGTTCTGTACAAATAAAGTTTTTTATCTGCTTTTCTTGCATTGATTTTACGCCCGGAAAATAAATGTATTTTAAGGAAAATTGTTTAAGTAATTTTCAACAAAAATATTAAAACTATTGTGCACAAAATCACAAAATGGAGAAACACGTTTTTCGGCTATTGTACAGGAGCTATTGCCCAACATACACAAGGGTCAGGTGACCAAAACTCTATAAAACTAAAAAAAAGAAGTCACAGTAGTTTTGGAAAATAGCCGACAGTAGGCGGCGGGCGGACGGATATTTTTTTTTTAGATTTTTAATTCTACCAATCCGAGAAGAGCGTTTTTGAGTTTTTTTTAGTCGATCAAAAAGGTTCAAAAATTAAAAGTAATATACCTAAATCACATTCGTACTTTATATATACTGACAAAGGTAAAAATGTTTTAGAACGCTTACTCAATTATTATCACAAGATTTACATTATTTACTATTGCTAAATAAAATATATTTTTGTTACAAATATTTTCTACTTTCACTCACTTATATATGGAATATAATAAGGGAAAGTATGTCGACAATGAAAAAATTCATTTTTCGACGGAAATACACGTTTTAATAATTTTAAATAACGTATAACGAAATTTTCTTATCTAAGGCATTTTCATGAATGTACTACAAGAAATAGGAATAGTTTTTAAATAAAAACCCTCCCTGTGCCTCAAAAGATTCAAAATATTGAAAAAGGGATACCGGCTGACCTATGAAAGTGTGGTAAAGAATTTTTTAGGAGCGAAACGAAGTTTATATTAGTTTTTAGCACTTTAAGAAGCTCTTAAATAAGAATTTTCGAAAAAATCGGAAAATTAAAGTTTTTAGTCCGACATTTTCGATCGTTCTTTGATTCCTTTTTAAAAATCTAAAAAAATGAGCTCCAATTACTCGGCAAATCTACACCAATCTTTGCAGTGGTTAAAGGCTCTATAAATTGCACCAAAGGACACAAACTAGGTCTAATTAAAAGAATTAGAACCGGAAATATGAAATAAAACGTCTAATTTTTTCCCTATTTGAAACCCATTTTACCAAGGACATAAAATATAACTTTTGTCGAGATCGGCTGAAAGAGCAGTCATTTAGCTTAAAATAACAATAATCCTCCGAATAAATCCAGGTGAAAATTTCTAATTTTTAATTTCTTTGAAAAAAGACATTTGGTACTATGAGACAACGAATATAAAATGATATTAAAAAAAAAAAAAAAAATCACCTATTTTACTCCAAGCCTTACGCATAATTTTGTTCATAACTTTTTTCCCCAACATACTTCCTCATTATCCGTTCTTATCTCTCCGACAGATTATTTCAAGTAAATTACAACGGCGTTTATTCATCCCTATTCCGACCGTCTGCTGGTGTACCCCAGAGTAGGGATGGGATATCGAAAGCAAAATATCGATATCGATATGGATATCGATATCGGATAGCAATATCGATATCGATATTATATCGGCACTAAAATATCGATATTTTAAAATATCGAAATATCGATATCGAAAATTTAACGAATTGAAGTAATAATAATTAAAAAATGATAACA
>NW_027107090.1:396764-425622 GCF_000696795.3 Halyomorpha halys | reverse complement strand
ATAACGGTTATATAAAGCAATAAAATCCCTTGAACTAATTTCAATGCTCTTCGCCAACAGCATAGAAGGTAATAATAATTTTCATGTATGTTAGGCAAGCATTTTTATCAAAAATATCACGTAATTTTGCCGGGCAATATTTTCAAAATGATTGATCTACAATCTGTGTTGTATTTTACCTACCTATACCTTAATTTACCTATGAATTGATTTTGTTTTTCTAATTAAAAAAAAAGAGTCATTTAGAATTTTTAAAAAAATTCAAACAGAGAGGGAAATACGGAATAAAATAAGTACTCAAAAGAGAAATATGTAGAAATGGTGAAAAATAAAATTATTATTGAAAATGTTGGTTTGTAACCGTAACTTGACAGAGAGAAATTTTAATTTTTAATTAAATTTAATATCTTATTGCGACAGAATTTAGATTTTTCATAAAAATCTTTACTATTCAGATTAACTTTTGGTATAAAACTCCTCCAATGTACTTCCTATATCTCTATAATATATTTTTATCACAAAGTTATCTTATTTTATTTAATTAGTTATTTTTTATATCTGTAAATAGTTGATGAAGATAAAAATTAATATGGGCTGGAGCAAGAATGTGACTAATTTGAAAAAATAAATAGAATTTTGTACAAAATTTTTGATTCTGTATAAAACTATTTTTGTGTTAGTCTTTTTTACAATAAGTTTAACATATTCGCCAATAATATTAAGAAATATGACCTATATATGCTATTAAATAAGAATTGAAAATGTTTTGATATTGCTCTGCCAAGAAATTTACATCATACTTATCATATTCTTCTATTTAAGTTTATGTACAGAGATAAATAAATATAACTCTAAAATTTATCATTTTAATTAACTTAGCTTGATTGATAGCAAAATGTCACATAGTCTTCCTGACGAGCCGCTTTATTTTATGGTTTCATGTATCTCCTTGCTGTTATTGTCACAAGAGTAGCTATATTAAAATTTAATTTAAAATTATGTGCATCGAGTAAAAGAAATTATGCAGTATCCGCCGGAAATTCAGCAATTATTATTTCATCATTATCTAAGTCGGAGAGATCGCAGAAATCAACGTCGTGAATGGAAATTCATTCATTCACACCTTTCACCTCTTAGTCTAGTTATAATTGTAGAATAGGAGTGTATATATATTTGACTTATGACTTCTCGAATGAAGCTCGTTTAAAGCCAACACTAATTCATACACTTCTAAATTTATTTTTTAGAATTTATTTTTTATCCGGATTTATACATAGGATACCTAGGTTCGGGCCTATGGGCGCTCACATAAAAATTAATTTATAGTTTTGTCCTCCTTATAATTAAAATACATTTCTAATTTAGTTATAGTAATTACAAGCATATATATTTTATTAATCAATATAAATCAATAAATAAGGCTAGTACTCTAGTAGCTTTACTACTCTACGGTTCCGGGTTTGAATCCGGCTGTACAAATAATTATTTATTCTGTTACTGTAACCATGAGTCAACCGTGTGTGTTCCGGAGCACTCCTGTATCTAAAGCGGTGAAAATTCGTGTGCCTCTAAGTCCTCGATATATATCTATAAAACGGCGAATTCAAAAAACTTTTTTTTTAAATTTTTTTTCTGGAATAGTCATCGATACTAATTTGATTAATTACGTGAAAAAAAATGGGAAATGTTTCAGGTTCTGTAAAATATAAAAAAAAACAAAAAAAACAATTTCCCAACGAGATAAAGTATGATATATGCTCATATGGAAATTGCAGGATTCCCACTTGTGCGTATAATTATTGTAATTAATAATCATACCAGTGATGTATTGCTGACATATTTTGAAGGCGCCACATCTACCTGAAAATTTTTATTTTTATTTTGACGTGTTATGTAGATTGTACTGTTGGATTACTTTTTGGTAGGTTCTACTAGCTTTGGGACATTCTATAGAAACACGTCAGAAGAGAAAGTAACCTTAGTTTAGTGAACTTACCTTTGGTATACGTCAAGTCTAAAATAAAAACTTTTTTTTAAATAGATATATTAAATTAAACTGTAATTAATGATTATTTCACTTTTCATTATTTCACGCAACTTTATTCCATAACAATTGTATAAGATGGGAATAATAGCTCTCATTTACGATTTTAGGGTATTAAGTAATGCTTAGTTCAGAGCCAGGCAAAAAAATAGCAATAAAAAAAAAATTTCATGAAAAAAATAATCCTAATGGAGATATGGTCAGCCAACGAACAACCCATTGTATAAACACATCTTCAGTAAATGAAATCTGATCTTATGCGATTATTGCAGTTACAATTCTTATTGTACGTAGATAATAAGCCTTCACAGTTACGTTTCAAGTCCTTTGAAGAATTTACGTTTAGGCAAAAACAAAGGAAATCGTAAATGTTGTGAAGATGAGTTTAATTACTAATAATAAAAAATAAATCTAATTAGAGAGCTCTTAGCAACTATGTACAGTAGGCTACGCTGGAAAGAGCTCAGTTGGTTACATGAACGGGAAAAATGTCATACCACAGTTTAATATTATTGTTTAGTTTCTTTTTTGACAAAAATAGCATATTGGTTTTTTTTAATTACTGACTAACTGATTTTTTAAGATAAATAAGTTATAGTTTTTATTTTTTTAAGTTTTTTTATTTACATGTTGTAGTTAAAATTGCACACAGTCCTCAAGAGACGGACATTTTTTCAATTGTACATGTATTTTTAATTGTTTGAATTAATCGGTTTATATTTTATAAAAATATTAATAAAAAAAAAAAATATAAAAAAGAAAAAGAAACAAATCAAATGAGAGGTTGCATGACCATTTTATTATTCTATAAAAAATCTATCAAGTATAACAAGGATATTTGGTGCTACTTTCTAACAGAAAAGAACTCTGGTTGTCTAGGATCACTAACTTGGAATTGAAAAAAAATTTCAAACTGATTTTTTGAAAATTCAGAATTTCTCAAGATTTCAAGAGCTGTTTATATATTTTTCCACAAACAAAAATCTATTTCAAATAAATTATGTTCAGAAAAAAATTATTTTGGTTTCTATTTAATATTTTATAGTTCAATTTTATTATAATGTGAATTAGGAAAATGCTACGAATATGGTATTTTTTTTTTTTTTTTTTAGGTCTTCCACTGCGGAACTATACTGCCCAAGATTAATATTCTTGAAGCTGGGGAGAAATAAATATTGGCTTCGATGTAAAAGGCCACTATCTCCATTTTTTTATAAATTAGCATTATTACAATAAAGAGAAAAACTTTATTCATAAAAAGTTATGCTGCCCAAATTTGTTGGGTTGGTAACTACACAATATACTTACATAAATCTATTTAGATACTTTTATCCTTTTTTTTCCAACTCAATGTATCTTTCCTCTTTTTTTAACTTATAGTTGGGAGGGTGTTAATAAATTAGAAAATGGCTAAAATAGGATAAATGTTTTACAAACACATGTAGAATATTTTGAAATTCTGACTTAACTAATTTTAGAATTCAAATTAAAAAAAAAAAGTAATCTGATTACGAAATGAGACATAAAAGCCAACTCCCTAAAATGGACTAAAACTTAGCAGACCGCGAACCACAAATGTTTACTAAGGATGCACCAGCTCCAAATCAGAGCTGACTCACACCACAATTTCTCAAGCAGTTCTTCGACCCCTTTTCTTCTTCTGCTTCTTATTTGCAATCTTGGCTTTCTCCATTTCAGTAACACATTTTCGCAAGGATGTTACCCCTCAATGGATACCAGAGCAAACCTTTGGAGATGGTGTCACATGTGCTAGTTCCCCTTTTCTCCACATGTTCAAAGCCTCTTCCGTGCTAAAAATCTCTTTTTTATATATTGCGATTGATAAAAAAAAATGATTTCGCTTTCGTCTCCTCGTTGGTTTCTCAATGAATGTCACAGTTTCTGATTAATTTTTAGTTTCAGCTTCGAAATAATCGATATAATATTTACATCGAAAGAGAAATCGAAACAAGTCCTTGAAATGGATTAATACAGCACCACTTATGCTTGCATGCATTCATTCCAATTAGTGATAAATCTATATAGAATTTTAAAATTGTAAATTAAAGCAATGACGGAATGCCGTTATTAAACTCTTCTTATGAAATGTAGTAGAGATAAACTAAATTATGAAATATCAGGTTATGACTATCTGTTCAAACGTCATCATTAGCGACTTTAATGCTCAATTAACGCCAGCAATCGTTATTGTGAACGTTTTTTGTTTTCCTTCTTTATTTAATTATCCAAGATAATTAATATTGAACATTAATAACAGTTTAATTACATATTGTGGAGAAAAATTTAATTTTTTTACTAGTATTGCAACGAGAGTATAAAATATTTGCATGATATATAGTTCACCGTCGTTTTAAGTATGCATTACCCAAACAGTCTTCGAAATCCATTGGTCTTTACTGGACAGACTTTATTAAAATCTCTATGGTTTGTCTTTTGTGTTAGTTTAACATTACTGTAAACATGATGAGGAAACTATTTTATACATAGGATTGTAATAGACGAGACAGAAGAATTGGTGATGGCAGCGCATGCGCGGGAGGTATCGGGCAGAGAGGGAGAGAAAAATCATATGTTCTGTCGTCGATTGTTTTTTTAATGAATGGAGATTGATGTAAAGCTAGTGTATTGTTTGGTTTTCTCTGTGAGCTGAGTTATGTTTAAAAACTTTATTGTATTGAGAAGTATATTAAGTATATTGTGTATTGAGAAGTGATCTTTCTCTCTCTCTGCCACGACCAGCTGGGTGCAAGTACTAAACCTTTGGAAATAGATAATAATTGTATGTATTTTAATTGTAGGTTAGATTATAAGTTAGTAATAAGTACATAGATATAATTAGGATAAGTTAGAATAGGGCCTTTATTAGTTAAGATTGTTCTTTTAATTTTACAATTAGGTTAAGTAAATCTGTATTTGAATAAACATAAATAACACTTGTAGTGGATATGTGAGTTAAAAAAAAAAATTATTAACCTTGCAATTTGAATACATTACAAGATGATTGGCCATATGTGAATTAAAAGATCGTCGACTGATCTATGACTGCGAACAAGAAGAAAAAAAAATTAATGATAATTATAATAATGCAAACCACTACAACCCATGAAGGGATATGGGTTCAATACTTTGTAAGAAAGTACTATTGTTAGAACAACGGTTAAGCAATGAAGTGATTTTTTCAATAGCACGCTCAATCTCTATATTTTTCTCCAATTAAGGGTACCCACTCTATGTGGCTGGGTGCACCCCAGGAGGACTTCGGAACCTACTGAGTTCACGAGTCAACTCTACACAGTAACACAATAATTCTGCTGCGACTGAATTCGAACCCGGATTCTTAGAGTTAGTAGCACAGCGCCCTACCTTTTATGCCACTCTCGCATACCAAGAAAAAATATACTGTAATAAAATAAAAATATAATAATAATATCTGTATATATTATTTTATCATTATGTTATTTTATTTTAGTATGTATGAGATCATTCATCACTATTACCTATTGCCCACAACTGTATGACAGATTGTAGTATCTATCAATAAAAATAATATGGTATAATAATACAATCAAATAAAATAAAAAGTATGATATAATAATAAAATATTTTTCAATTATTTATTAATTGTCAACTTCCTTGTTGTTCCTTCCTTAACCTCGGCGTTAAATGTTTCAGGTACGTTCATAATACAGTCGCTAGCCTTTTATTACTTAAACTGAACTTGGATAGATAGTTGACATAGTAATAACAACATGAAAAATAAAAATATAAACCCCTTTTGAAGCCCCTATAAGAACTGCAATATAAATTTGTATAAAAATACTATCAGCAAATTTAAATGTTTACCTGTTTTATTTTTCAGGTTGTTATTGCCACATAAACTAACTATTTAGATCCAATTTAAAGGGAAAAAAAGGTACGTAACGTATTACGTATGTGCCTGACACATTGAGTGCCTAGGTTATTCCAGAGTGCCGACCTGAACTTTCACAGAAGGCTACGGCGGTTCCTACTGACATCCCTAATAATGACAAATGGAAAGATCAGCCCCCAGTTATACTTAAAACGCACACTCCTCAACTGCTGACGAACTCCAAGAAGTGTGGCCCAGACTGAACCCATCACACCCCCCAAGAGCTGACTGGAGCCAGCTGCTGGAGGACCTTGAGGCGGTCATCGATGACCCAATCCCGCATCCCCTGGAGAAAGGACCGGTCGGCGCTGGCCTTGTCCCCAACCTGCTACTGCTCCTTTCACAACTGTTTCTGCAAACTGTGACTTGCTCAGCCGTTATGGAACATTCGTCTCTGGATTCCGATATCACGCCAATAAGTTGTTTAGTGCCATGTTTACCTGGTGGGAGTCCTCATTAACATTCTTATTACTTCGATAGAGCGGAGAAAGTTTTCTAATCGGAACTATGAACGACTAGTTTTTCAACCTTCGTTTCCTATGTCAAGGTCTTTTGATATTTATAAAAAAATCCTTTGTAGTTCAAAAGAAAGTAAACTAAAACTGGGAATCTGCGAAATCAGGCGTCTTGTTTATAGTAGGGATATTCATGATCTGTTAAATGTAAAATGTTTCACCCAGTTAAATGTTATAAGTATAGGATTGTGAGCAACCCTATTTAAAGTCGAGTTAAATGTTAAAGGTATAATATCTGGCAGATTTTCTGAGACACTTGTTTCATAACCTTTCCTTCCAAAACTTCACGTTATTGTTTACTTTTAAATTTTTATTAAATTAAATTATTACAACATGCCTAAATTCAGTGAAAAGCAGAAGTTGTGTGAAAGTTTGGCTACTGAGTGCCTTGTTGATCTTATAACTTGTGAGGAAGAGAATCAAGATGAGCTAATTGAACCACGAGCAAGTAATATGTACTACATAAGTAAGTAATACTACATTGCTTGTTACTACGAAAATAAACAAAATGGTGACGAGCTCAGCTGGTCAGTTGCATGACGTCATTTTCCAATTAATTGACTCTCAATTACATGTTATATCATTTAAAATGGAAAAAGAAGGAAATATTTCTCCATTTAACATGAGCCTTTCCATTTAACACGCTTAAACATGTTAAACTAAAGATCAGGAATACCCCTGGTACCGTTATATACAGTATCTTATAGTGATTATCTATTTCATGTATTTCATATATTTCATGTATTTCACAGGATAACTCTATTTGTACGGGGGTAACCCCATTAACAAATAAATAAATTATTATTATTAGTGATAATAATGTATGATAAAAGCCGTTCTTGATTATGGCTAGGTTGGCCGAAATGTTGTACATTTAAAGTACAAATAAATCGTGTTTGAGACTTAATTGAATACAAATAAGTTTATTTAAACAATTAAATAAAAAAAATATTTATATTCAAATTAATTGCATTTACGTTTTTATTTTTAGGAGAACTCCCAAACCAAAGCCTTAAGTCTCTTAAATCACAGTAAATAAGTAATTAGTTAAGTTTCACCGATTCCAAGATCTTCAGGAAAAAATCTCCATTAGCTATTTATGCTATCAATCCCATTAACAATACAAGTTACCGTTCACATTAAAAATATAAGTGACCTTAACATTATCGATAGATATTACTACTCAAATTACAAATACAAGTTACAGGTTACCATTCACATTATTATTTTTTTTTTTCGTTTTATTTTTAATCTCAGGATTTTATTTTTGTCATATTCTATTACGTTAACCCTATGAATCATTTCAGTCTTTTTGTTACTAAAATTATATATTTTCAACTCTATCCTTATCTTCAGTTATCCAATCCTTCACAACACTGTTTATTCACTGAAGCATTTTAATAACGTATAAATAATAAGTTTTGTCCAATTATTGTTTAAATAAATTAATATGTATCCAATTTAAGTCTTATATTACTCTTTATTTATTTATAAGTCCAACGTTTCGGCCATCCTCAAGGACAATCTTGAATACAAATATGAGTGATAATAAGGATAAATTTATATGTAATAAAAAGTTTTGAAATTTAATATGAAGAGTGACAAAATAGAGTAATTTCGACAAAAATTGATGACCTGGGCAGAATAGCCTGAAATAAATTTTTAAATTATTGATGTGGATGTAAATTTGTATTTAAGATTGTACTTCAGGATGGCCAAAACGCTGGAGCTTTAAAAAAATAAATAGGGTTTTAAGATTTAAATTGAATACAATTTAATTTATTTAAACAATAATAACCAGTATCAAGAAAGTGATAAATTTTGTTTTTTGGCTAAGACTCCCATTAGAGTCCTAATACTGCCAAACCATGGTTGGGGGTCAAAGTTTTTCATTTTCAAGTCAAAAAGTCAACACCACAGGCCTGATTCGAACCGCCAATAGATATCAAATTGGTAAGACTGTGTCTTAACCACTGAGCTGCTGACAGCCCTTAATTATATATATTAAATTAAGTTAGAGTATTAAAATTGCAGTATTTTTCGTTTATTCTTACTTTATGAATTTTAATATTTTAAGTTTATTATAATAGTTCAATTTTTTCTCACAAACTCAAACACAAATTCAGAACTAAAATTTACTTCAACACATTCCGGTAAAAATATAGTACAATTAATATATCTTTACACTCTTTCTAATTGATAAAAATAGATCACTGTCCATCAATAATTTAAAAAAATTATCAATAAATTAAATTAAATTTTAATATTGATAAGCGGGACTCAATAAAATATTTTACCAACCCATTAGAGACTAAAAACCCCATAGCAGATGATATCTTAAAAATTTTAATTGTTTTCTTTGAGTGACAAGTAAGAGGCATAAAATAATGTTGTAATAGTGTCTTATTCGGTAATTAAAATATTTTGTGACTTGGCGTAGAATTTCACAAATTCTTTGTTAATATTTTTATCCAACAATATGAGTTGTGAGCTTAAGTCTTAAGCTGCATGCTTTAGGTGAAAGGTCTATTAACTTAAAATAAATCCTAACAGGTGAGTGTTGAAGCTTTTACTAAAACTCTTCCATAAATAGCTCATTGGAAGATAATTGGGTTCATGAGAACATTTCGAATCCTCATTATTTTCTAATGAATTCTATAAATGGTGTAGACTTATGGTCGAGACCAATAATGTACACTTATACAAAATATAGGTCTACAAAATGAAACTTTATAGGTCAACAAAAAATAGTATGACTAATTTTAAATAGACACATTTTTATATTTTTTGGTGTATAATAAATAACCACGTTTTCACAGGTTTTTCACAAATTCATCACATGTTCAATTTGAATGTTGCCGCACAAAAATCAAGATAAACCGTTCATAGCAATTAAGTTATTTTTTGGAAAAATATTTTTATGGTAGTTCATTTTCGGTTTCAAGTCACCAAAAACCTTGTGCGTCAGCCAAAATTATTAGATAAAATTTTTGGTTTTAGACCTGTTTTATTTATTAATAGGTTGCACAAAAGTAAACATACATCAATTTCATTCATAATGTTGATTTATAAGAATTAAATGTTCGTTTCAGAATAGCGAAACTCTCTTTTTCATGAACTTTTAGAAAATATTTATAAGCTTTATATATATATATATATATAATGATAATAATAAACACCCCCCTTCCGTGGTAGTCATACTTATCTGACTTTTCAAACAGACAATTATAGCGAGTAGGTAGGTCTATGCACTACATGTCACAATCTCACACGAGATCATACCACGAAAAAAATATGCCATCCTTCCCGGCTGGACCTGCCCCACTATGTCCCCAGGGAGTGACAGTCCCATATCAGTAATGAAATATTTGCTAAAAACGGGAAAAGGAAACATTAAGATAGTTTAATCGAGTAAAAATAGAAAAACCCCTGAAATTAGAAAATGGTGTGATATACATATTTTAAATTACGTGATAATTTTTATTGCTCAACAACTTTTTACAAATAATACAAAAATTAACAAATTTTATATTAATAACGTAAAAATTTAAAAAAAAAATATTAGTCTAGTACATAAATTATTTTATTTTTATTATGAGATCAGTTTTATTTTATTATATTTTTTACATAGAATCATATTTTTATTTATACAAGCCATGGTAATATTTTCTTTTATTTATATGTTTCTTTATTACTATTTTTTTTAATTTAATTTTTTTTCTCTTTTAGTTTAGTGAGTAATATTGTTATCATTTACCTTTTTTTCCCCCTTTTTCTCTTCTTGTTTTCCTTCTATTTCTGTTCATTGTAAAGAATGAGTATTTGAACACTAATACTTAATGTCCCGAATTTATGGCACATTGTATTAATTCTCTTCAATATAAATAATAAAATAAAATATAAAATAATAATGTAAACATTTGCAGTTGGTAAAATGGGTACTCCAGGAGCTATGAAAGATTTTCATGAATTTTATGCAACTGAACTGGGATTATCATGGATTTCCGAAAAATCTCTACGTGATGGAAGAAAACGGAGTTCATTGTCAGTTTCAGCTCACCAAAAACCATATAGATCAACCAAAATCATCAAATCAAATTTTTTTGTTGTGAACCTAGGTAATCACTAATTTCTTAACCCTTTTGAACGGTATATTATTTACATATATTCATTTAATAGGTAATAGTTATACGGAAATCTGAACTGAAACCAATTCTCAATTGGAGTTATAGTGACCATGAGTATACATGAGATGGATATAAGAAATTATGTAATCTTCCAGTGAAAGAAAAACTTTTGCTCGATAAACAATTCCAAGTAGGAGATTTACAACGTGTTAGCGACTAGCACATGACCTCGTCTTGAAGTTGGTTCAGATAGAAAGGCCAAAGGTTTAAACTATCAATTATCTTGCGAAACTATGCAACTTGCCCAAGCTTCGAAACTTGGACTGAAACCGCAAGCTCGGTGTATGTCATACATATGCTTATCCGTGCGTATCTTAATATAAACCAAATCAAAAAGAATGAGGCTTCTGTAAGGCAAAATTTAAAAAACAATCAACTCAAATGAGTTTGGCTCAAGTTGCATAAAATGATCAAGGTGCATTCGCTTACTCAATAGGTATGCAGTGGGTACGTGACCACTTACAGCACACGAAGAATCATCGTGTAACTAATTCTTTAATTAGTTTAATGTCAACTCTACTATTTAGTGGTTTAAATATATTACTAAATTTTCAAGACTAAATTTATATTTAGTTCAAAATTTGAGGATAAAATTTTGTCATTCAGAACTATAAAACAAAAATAATTAATTAATCCGGCTGATCAAATTATTTATGACAGAAGAATTATGTCCATTAGTCTAAATAAAACAGTAACAACCATATAATATGCAAGACTTGGTAATTTTTTCTAGAAGACTTCTAGACCGGTTCACCTAACAATCAGTGCCCTTTTTCAGAGTATTTCCGTTACCTAAGTTACTGGAAAGACCTCTCAAATAATTTGGTAACCAGAAGAACCGAAATTATAATTTTGATCATTTTTCATTTCATTTCAGATTTTGAAAAATTCGGTTTATATGTAACATCGAAGAAAAAAATATTTACTCATGGAACATTATATGTGGCTCTGTCAAGGAGCAGGAGCAAAGACGGAATACAAATTCGGGACAGGACAATTTTTTTTTTTTAAGAGGCACTGAATGGAAGTACAAATTAAAATATTGGGAGAAAGGCTTGAAAATAATTTATATCATAATAAAAAAATATCAAAACATCCAATCTGAAATATAGAATACTTGTACATTACAGTTATAAAATTGGAGCAACGAGAAATAATAATAATAATTTATTTATTTTTTTATGGGGCGACCCCCGTACAAATAGAATTAGCTTGTGAAGTTCAAGAAATAGATAATCAATTGTAGTAATTTTACAAAAATGATGTGTTAAAGATCGTTTATATAAACTAATAACAAACAATATACCCAAGCTGGGCTATCCGCATTCGTTATAATAAAACAGTAAAACAAAAACGTTACTTCATATTTATAAATATTAAAAAACAAAAACTATAGCTACTATTGGGACCATAGATGTCCAGCTCCAAGAAAAAGGTTTTGCGGTATATAAATAAAAACAGTTCAATAGGATCATGGGATGTAGGTCGATTCTCGTAATAACAAGAGGTCTTTATCCTTCACGAATTCCTTGTATCTATCCAAGATCTCCCCCATTCTAATTTTGATACTTACCGGATCATTAAGTAGTATTGGGTCAAAAATTCCGAAGCTCTCCAATATTTTTCTTATCTGCGCTAACCAATTATATTGCAGGCTCAAAAGGTTGTTACTGTTTAGCTGCAGTAGCTTTAAATAACATTGTTTCACGAAGCGAGTACAACTCATGTAAAATATTTTTATTAGCCAGGACAGAGTTTGCTTTTAAACGTGATATCTCACAGGAATGGGTGCCACTTCTAGTCTTACCATAAAGTGTGGGATGTTTCGTTGCAAACACAGCAGTCGCTTGTAGTACCTAGCTTGTTTATTTTCCAATTCCTCTATGTGCTTCATGGCACAAATAGATGCAGCGTAGAGTATACAACTCTACATAGTCGATTTGTAAAGTTTCTGCCGAGCATCCCATGAGATTATTTTAGACTTCGCACAGATACTGGGGCAATTAGGAGAACAATTAAATAAACAGTTGTATAATTTGTAAAATGGGGGTTGGTCCAACGTAAAAATAATACAATATCTTTTTGTTTAAATTTGTCAGCAAGATTTTTATTTTTAATCCTAAATTGTAGATTTCTTAAATAAACAATGAAACATTGTAGCAAGGATCAATGGCGGTTACAGACAATTTATAAGTGGGGCGTAACTTTGTACCATGTGATTCCCTTACAACTAATAGAAACAAGTTTTTGTGAAAAAAAAATTTTCCAGCTCCAATGGGGATCAGCTAGTGCCCCTGACTCGATTTCAAGGGATATAGATTCAGCTCCTTATAATTTATTGTTCCAAGTCTGTTATTAGTGCTTCTTCATGATAACAAGTTGGGCAACTAACAAGCTTAGGATAATAACTTAATCCAGTTGAGTTATGTAACTAGTTCCTAAAGCTTTCTTCCATCTTCACACATTTCATAAAGGATGAGGTAACTTATTTCTTGTCCACCAGATATTTATGTCATAACTTATTAAAACTGGTCCTTACTTGGACTTTTATGAGTCTTATAATTCTTTACTGTATTTATATTTGAATAATTTATTGTTCTATTAAACTCAAGATTCTTGATAGTAAAATTGATTATTATCAACAAAAAACATTTTTCAAGTACAACTCTCTATCTTAAAAATTAAACAACTGTTCATTTAATTGTAATACTCGTTGCTTAAGCTGTATTAGTATAATTTAAATGAATTATTCGGTTCAGATTATAAAAAAAAAAAATTGTAAATAAATACTTTTTTTTTATAAGTGTATTTTTACTGACCGCACCCCCTGAACATCTTATATTTTTATTTTAAATCAATACAAAAAAATATATTCATAGAGTATAACATATTAACATTTTGCTGGGCTAACAAATAGTCCGTATTCATAGTTGAATTCTTAATCAATTTGTTGAAATTAGTCATAATAAATTATTCTGTTATCTATAAATCTCTAAATATATAAATTCTTTTTTAAAATTTTTGTGAGCATGCATAAATATGATTGTACTATTATTTTGGTTTTAATTTAATTATTTTATTTTATTTTTATTTTACTTACCCCATTTTACAAACCACACAACTGTTCATTTAATTTACTACTTGTCGCTCAAATTGTATAATTGTAATTTACATATATTCTTCAGTTCAGATTGTATTATTTTTCTCAATATAGTATAAGTAAAAAATAAATAAATTTCAAATCTTTAACCAAGTATTTTAATTTATACTTCAATTTAGCGTCTCTTCAAAAACGATGTTCGTAATCATGTTTTCTTCTAAATTGCACAGAATTTTTATTTGCTTCTTTGCTCCTGTACCTTGCAGAGCCACATACAATTTTCCATAAGTAAATATTGTTTCCTTCTGTGATAATGTTTCAAATAAACATAAAAAAAATTGTAATTGCTCGATTAGCACTGAAGGTTAGTAATCGATATATTTTTTACGACCTATTTTTATTTTTCACCCTATATGTAAAATAAAATATTATACAGTGATCTCTAAAACCTTTTTATAAAGTAGAAAGATAAAAAGATTTTCCTTCAAAACAAATTTTACAGATCTACTAAAGCCTTGATATATAATTTTTGCTAAGCTTTATGTTTTTCGACGTGCCCGAAAAAGAACTCCTTTTACATGTTTTTCCTCAACATGTAAAGATTTTTAAGGAATACATGATATGTAAAAGCAGTTTTGTAGTAAAAATACCATGAGTAGCAAGGATACTACTTATCTGATCAACTTCAATATTTTATGGTATAAAAAAAAAAGTTATTATAAATCGGATTTAACGTTCCATTTCGAATAGAATAAATCAGGTTCTACCAGGCTATGTATTTAAGATTATTTGAATGTATTTTTTATTGACCCATATCTAGCAAATTTATATTTTATTGTTATCTTCAGAAACAGAGAAAAGACAGTTTTTTTTTTTGGGGGGGGGGGGTTAAAAATATTTCAATTTCGTGTAAGTACGCATGCGTTATAAATATTTATTTCAATATTTATGAAAGTTTTGGTGGGTATTTTTCCTTTTTGTTACTTTCATATCAAGTAAATGTATACTAGTATATAATCGTTATTATCGGAATGAGATGTGCTTAATTTCATTACATATTTGGATTTTTAAAATTATCATTTTGGAATCCTTGGGAATCATCCACTATAACATGGTAACTAAGAAGGATGGATATTGTATCTACATTGTTTTATATATCTATACAAGTTTATGTTTATTAAATATTTATTATTTTTAGCTTAATATATTTATTTTATTTTAGTCTTTGTATGCATGTGTAAGAGTTTTTTTTTTTTAATATTAATAGATTGTAAATGGGGACGAACATATTGGGTTTTAGGTATGTATATATTGTTTTTACTATATTTGAAATGTTTATATAGTTTTTGTACTTTTAACTTAAATTTACTTTTATGTGTGATGGAAAAAAGAGAGAAAATTTTTAGAATTGAAATAATGAAAAAATTAAACATATTTAATGAACGATAAAAAGCTAGAAAAAAAAAATTAAAATGTGTAAGGGAAGAAATAATAAAAAATAAAAAAGGAAAAAATAAATCAAGTATAACTTTAGTTATAATGCAGAAATGTTTGTAATGTGATAATTAAAAAAAAATGCTGTGACTATTTATATTAATAGGTTTAAAAAAAATTCTGCCATAAGTGTACAAGGCAACCTAATGGAGTTGGGCAGCACATTTTCAATAATGAGTTTTTCTCTCTCTAAAAACCCATTTAAAAATTCAATGTATTTTAACAACCGACTTACACGTGAATTTTTTTTTTTTATTATTACTACAAAAAAGCCAAAAACGTAAACTAAACATCTCTCCCAAAAAATAAAATCCGTTAACACAGATGGGTATTGATAGGTCCACACATGGGATGGGAGAAGAAGCAATACATATAAACCTTTTGAGTTCAAATGCTCAGTTCCAATTCGTATAAGTCTCTATTAGTACGATTAATTCATATATTTTTTTATAAATTGAGATTTAAACTCTAAATAAATTATTAAAATTATGTTATATATGAATTATAAACTAAATTAAATAGTGTTATCGTTTTCTTAATCTAAGCAATCAATTTTTATACTTGTTCCGAACCATGCAAATTTTTATATGGATTACACAATAAAATTGTAAAAGTCAAACCTCACCTCACACCACAGAACCAAACTCCCACGAATAACATTATTGGTGATGTTTCTTATTATATAAATAACAATAATTTTACAAGTTATGTAAATACTTTATCATTAACTATTATATAATTTATGTCACTTGTTATTAATGGCTCAGTTTAAAAATCATATCTTTTATTAGTTTATTTTATAAATAGTGAAATTTACTCTATTAATAGAATCGGAGGATGCTAATAAAATAGAACAAATAAAACAGAGATATCACTGATATAAAATATTTTACAGCCAAACATTTCGGGGAAGGTGCTGGGAAAATATATCAGGAAACCCGTAGAGCAGACAATAAAAATGATGACGAAATTGAAGAACACCATGACCCAGAGGTCAAAGACCTTCTTCATCAGAGGCAGCCTTTGGAGATCCTATATAAAGAATTTGGACTAGGGTCACTTCTTCTGGTCTTCCTTGATTTTTGTTTTATTTTTATAACAAAAACTTAATATTAGGATTCTATCTCCTTCGAAATGGACAGGGTATACACTACTCAAAAAATCTAAGAAATAAAAATTAAGAACTTAAATTTTAATTTTTTTATTTTCGCCCCTTCCTTTTCTCTCAGTGGCTTCATCCATACATAGTCTCTCGACCTAAGGATATGTGGTTAAAACAAAAATATCTGCTGTTTCTTTGCCGGTTGGCTGAAAATGTTCGTGCTTCAGTCCTGTTTATAAGGGCATAAATTTACTCATTACCACACTATATTATTATTATTTTTTATTTTATTTATTTTTTTAAAATAATTATTATTTTATTTTTATTTGTTAATTTATTTTCATTTTAGTAGTTATTAATTAAATTATAAACTGTATCACTTGAGATCAATTCATATTGTATTTATCCAGCTTAAAAATTGTATAGCCTCCACTCAATCATTTTTATGTGTTATTTTGTCACAGACCGATAGATCTCGTACCATATTGGATGTAATTTTTTAAATGAATAAAACAAAAAATATGGGATAGTCCCATAGATTTTTTGCAGATTCTACTGTTGTTTTGTAGGAACTTCGGTTCATGTATCGTTATACTTGCGCTATAAGAATAAATCAATATTATATTTGTATGTAAATAAACAATTGAAAAGCTACGTTTTTTACTAAAATTTTAGGTTACATAATAGAAATATAAAATCATTTAATACAATTCGCTACCTTAGAACTCCTCAATTACGGATAAAGTTTCGAGATTTTTAATCAGAGTAGTTTAGTTTTTATGACTGTTTGCATAAATGTAGTGAGTATTCAGTGAATTTAATCATGATTAAAACTAGATTAGCTAAGCTTTCTATGTATCGATATCATTATAAGTTAATAATATCCATACCAATATAACGAGCAGAAATTCAACTTTCCATGAGTTTCATTGAAATCGGCGTTCCAACATCCATAGCCTCTCTGTAAGAATAAAAATTAGCTGTGTTAACTTTGCGCTATTTTAACTGGCTGGCTCTAACTAATGGTAATTTGTTTGATTAACAAAAACAGATAGATTATCAATAAATGTACAATAGGAACCAATCCATGATTTCGAAGTAAACACTATTTGTCATGAATGGTTTTTCTAGTTCTTTTTAACGATTTTTGTATATAACAGTTTAATTCAATTATAATAATATATTTTAACAATCGTACACACTGCATTTTTCATTCAAGAGAAATGATTTGCTAGGAGAATTTGAAACCTGCGGTAAGTAGAATACCTTGAACTATACCTATCATATGCACTAGCATTCACTTTTCGTAAGCTACTCTAAAATGACTTGATGATTTCAAATATGAATATATCATATAAACTATATATAGTTAAAACGGTAGACAAACATAATAAAACCTAATAACAAACAAGTAAGTTACGAGGTATGGTCAGTCGCCGAATAAGGAGTAGAGCTTAAATGAACGGAACCTCATGATTAACTAATAATTTGTCAAAAATATTGAGTTTGAAACGTTCGAAGTTATACCTTATAGGTTTAGCAACAATTTATGCATTTTATTCATCATAGTCGTACCCAGAAGAAAGAAGAATGGGGCAGCTGCCCCCCAGATGAGAAAAAAAAATTAATTTAATAAAAAAAATTTTTTTTCCAAGCATACTACTAAATAATGTAAAATAACTACTAAATAATGTAAAATAACTACTAAGTAATAACTATAAATAATGTTCTTCACTGAAATTTTTCAACCTGATTGACTATGGCTTACCCCAGTTTTGATCTTGGGTACGCCCATGTTACGCATATCTCATCTTGTTATGTTTGATAGCATTTACTATTTGTTTTGTCCCACTTATTTAAAGGTAATGTGGTTAAATTAGAGATACAATAACGTTACGTGTTTCGAATGTAGACATAATTTTCGTATCGTCATCTTACAACGCATTCACCTTCTTGTAGCGAAATACCTGAGGTACTTCTAAGCCTTATTGTTCCACTCTTTCATAAATTGTTTAACTATTGTAAAGGGGCCTAGGAAGTGTAAATACTAGATCTCCATTGAACTCACCTCATTCATTAGATAATACCTAGAATAGGGGAGCTGTTTCCTCACAGCCTCCTAATGGAAAACTCAAGTCATCCTCTCGAAAGACACCGGTAGAGGATTGCTTTTGGGAACGATTAACGCGGACAATGGATAACATCTATCCCCGTTTTTCCGTCCTCAAAGAATATTAGCTTCTGAAATGTTTACTCGAATTTGATTCGCTCTCTTTAAAATATCTGAAAAATAGGACGTAAGAGAGGGTGCGTTGTGGTTTTAGTTAAATTGGTTGTCATTTAAGAGTAAAAAAATTTAACAAGCTCATTTATTGGGCTATTTCATATAAAATGTCCATTTTTACTATTACAGTAATTTAAAGTGGGATTATTTGACTTGGATGTTGTTTACTGATTATAATGAACCGTTATGAGTCCTCTCTACTTTATATTTAATATTGTTCAATTGATTACACACTGTTTATTATGCCATAAAATATAGCCAAGGAAACAAAAGATTATCGAGTAATTTTTTTTAATGTGTTTTAACTTGGACACTCGGCAGCCCAAGTTGCAGGAAACATTACCACGGCGTACTGTAACAAAGGAACCATGCACCTGTGGTTTGAAAAATGTTTGGCTACTGATACATATTTCGATAACCGACCTGGAGAAAGACCTCCACCAGCAGTCGACAACTATCAACTTAGGCTTACCGTGGAAGAGAACCCTTATCAAAAAGTTAATGGATTTGCAGCACAACAGAATATAAGTGCATTGGTGCAACGACACTTAAAAACCATCGGTAAAGTAAAAAAGGTAGATCTATGAACTTAACGAGCGGTAGTAGTTGCGTTATGAGACCTGCGTTTCACTGCCTACTAGCCTTTTCCCGAAAGGATAATCACGTAAGGTGAAAAGTGGATTGAATGGTTAAAAATCGACAAAAGACTTGGACACATGCCAGTACCTAATTTGCATCCAAAAAAAATATTAATTTCTTTGTAGTGGTCAATTACAGTAATAGTTTATTTCTCTTTTTTTTCTCGGAGGGGAAACCATCACATCCACAACGATGCAGTATGAACTGCACTATTGACATAATGTATCAAAAACTTGTCAAAAAACAACCTGTACTGGTTAATCGGTAGGGATATACCAGACCAGACTTCATGTTTCACGAAATACAGTGAAGAAACTTGACAAGCTGTTAAACAAGCACTTGCTCTTCCAGGTCAGAGCGCGGCCATTTTGACACCCCAAGAAATAAGTCCGATGAAAAATGAAATATCAGCTAGTTGGCAAGTGGAATGAAAGCCCGCCAAGCAAGTTAAAAACTATTAAAAAAACAATTTAACCATGGACCACATCAAACCGTTCCAATCGTAGGGAGGAGGTAGCTATTGCCAGATTAAGAACAGCTCATACGAATTTAACTCAGGCATATCTAATCAATAAGCAAAAAAAGAATGGCCTTGAATAAGATTCAAACCCGAAAGTTTAGTACTAAATAATTCTAACATAAGTAATTATTTAAATTTTTTTCGTAATTATTTAAAGAGTTTCAAATCTTGAAATAGAATTATTAAGTGCGAAACATGGTCGTTGATGACCTCAGGGTTTTACGCTCTAAAGCCCCAGCCAACAACAACAACTTGACAAGTTCTGCTACAAAGTCATCAAAAATGCATTTTCTGAATTCATTTCTTTACAAAACCCTGAATTTTTCAGTTCTGGAATTAAGAAGTTGATAACACGCTGGGGAAGATGTATAGAAAATGAAGATGAATACTTTGAAGAAAATCTTTTTTTATTTCATAAAGTTGTTTTACTAAATAACCGTTCTTGTGAAAATTGACATTTTATATCAAAAGAACCAATATGTAAACGTACGGTAAAAAACTCAAAATATGCAAAATCATGATGTAAAAACTAAAAATGTGTATAGAACACCCAAATTCTGTAATAATGAACTTTATTTTTTAATCGTATGTTGGTCGATATTGTGCTATGTTGTATGCAATATATCATAATCTCACAAGAGGATATCACAACACAAACAATATTACAAGGCAATCTCTCCCGGCAAACCCGACCCAATAAAACCCCAAATTAGCGAGATTCTAATCACCTTTGAAACATTTACTTAAAACGGAAAGGTTTTTTGACGTTCCTTTTTTTTATTGATTTTTATACTTATGTCATAATTATAGAGGTGCTTTTAGAACCCTCCTCTCAAGGAGGGGACCTCAAGGCTCCCCCCTACAAAACCTTGTCGGTCATCCACTCCCACCTCCGTGACAATGATTCACCTTTCCCCTGCTCGAAACATGTAATTATGACTTTTCTCTTTAGTTGTAGAAATCTTCGAATATAGTTGAATCGAAGTTTCATCATACAATGGTGAATATGAAAAACTAATGCATTTATACTTAAATTTAGTATAAAGTAATCCAGACCTTTTTTTTTTTTATAAAAGATTAAGTCAAATTGACTTTTTTGTAAGATTAATATAATTTTCATCTAAAAAAATCAAGTTTAGAGATGGACGCCAGTTATTTTACCTTCAATGTTAGAACATTGGACGACACATTTATATGAAGAAGGAATAAAATAGGCACTATCACTATACCCAGTGTAATAGTAAAATATAAAAGATTATATGCTTAAAAAAACTACTTATTATTTTAAGCCTAATAAAAAGCATAGTAAATAGTTATTTACACACATAAAAATAATAATAATAATAATAAATATAAGATAAAAGTTTAAAAATTTATAAAACTTAAAATCATGAAATTGATACAGAACTTTGCAAAAAAAAAAAAATGTAAGACATATTAACAATTGTTTTCTATTAAGAATTTGCAAATATCTTTTTCCTTACAAAAGTTTTTTTCGAGAAGACTTCTTCGAAAATGAATTATCAATTCATTGGAAATATTAGAAAAGATGACTCGTTCTGATAAAAGGTCCATTAGGTTTGATAGCCTCTCATCACCCATATTAGATCTTATTCGGTTTTTAAGAATTTTCATCCTGCTTATTGACCTTTCGGAACAGCTAGTCACTATCAAAGATAATAAAGTTGAATACTTTTATTGTAATTCTATTGTAATTGTGCAACTGTTTTAAAGTGATACTTAAACTATTTTTTTTTAACTGTCCGCGAAACTTGATTGGGCAATTCCCCCTCACAAAAAAAAAAATTCAAAGCCGCTGCCTACCCCCTGAGAGAGTACCCTAGATAGAGAGAGTACCTAAGATAATTATGTACAAGAGAGAACAATTTAGTTTAGGTTCTCTAGAGTGGAACTCTACAGTGCGCAAATTGGTAAAGAGTAAAGCAACGTGTTGTGTGTAAATTAATTACCCAAAACACAATTGTATTCATCGGACGAACATAAGAATTGAATAACACAAAGACACAGTATTTTTAGTAGAAACAGCTCATGGTCAGAAAATAAAATAGAACAGAGATAAGGAAGGTCACATATTTAATAACAAGAAATGATTCCATCACGATTATAACGTCCGATGACATACTATCAGAGATTAGAGCTCGTCTTTATAAGGAAATTTCGAGGGGTCTGAATTACTGTGTGATCAGTAAGAACCGGACAAACATGTGAGTACAACCAATAGTTATAGACAAGTTCAATATGAACTTTTTAATTATAATATATGCCATTGTATGCTATCCATTTTATGATTAGAAATATATACGGGACTTTTTAGTTTTATTTAAACAATGTTTCGCAAAAGACGGGAATCTTGCTTAGTTACTTTTAATAGTAATATGTATATGATCGTGTTTGCATAGTATTTTCGAACATACAAAATTAAAATTAAAAAAAAAAAAGAAGGAGTATATATATTTAAACACATGTATCCATATACAGTACAATCCGAACTTATCCATATACTCCCAGCACTCCAGTAATCCGAACCGGCGTTAAAAAGTTTTTTGTTTTTTTTAGAAAACACAGCAGGCAATAACATTTTTTATTCAAATAAAAGTGCACATGTGTATAGGATATTTTTAACGTTCCAATCAAAAGACAAGTTATTGTTATCACCGTGAAAACCGAAAGTGGACATTTTTACAGTTTCGATATCGGGTAATCTAATTCCTATGGAAGTTTTCATGATATATTTTGTTGGAATTAGAAATATATAATATCTATTGTATAAATTATTTAAATCTGTAAACCTAATTTTATTAATAGTAGAAATTGTATTATATAAATTTTGTTGGTGAATTCATTTTTTTTTTTATCACGTTTGAAGAGCATACGAGTATTTTTTTTTTAAATTTATACTTTTTTTCCTTATATATGAAAAATGTTATGATTTTAACAAATTAAATCATCACTTAATATTACTATAGATATAAATGAAAATTATTTTCTTTTTTAATTTTTTAAAAACTTAAAACTGTCAAATTTCCAATAAAATATCTAGAAAAATATCGATAAGTAAAAATAATCATGTACATTCATAAGCGGTTCCATAATAAATAAACAAATGATACACATCAAATTAGATTAATAATAATATATCTAAATTTAAATTTCTAAATAATATATTTCTTTTGTCTAAAGGACAAAATATAAAGTTTATAGAATTAATAAATTGCCTACATAAATATAGTATTTTGTACATAACATGAGCAACACTTTACTTTTCAAATAAAGACAAGTAAAATAATTCTATTGATATAAATATAATGTTAAAGTCTTATAATCTTTTGGTCCAGTATAAGAATTGTACTAGATTACAGTTTTTAAGTAATAAAGTTATCTGTGAGATTATTTTATTTTTAAATTAATGAAACATGTCGCATTATATTTACAGAAAAATGAAGGTGTTAGGCCTGTTTTTGGTTTTGACAATATCTCTTATATCTGCTGGTCCCACCAGGGAGAAGAGGTCTTACCAAGGAGGTGGTGGTGGGCAAAACTACCCAACTGGTGGGCAGGGATACCCAAGCGGAGGTCAGGGATACCCAGGCGGAGGTCAGGGATACCCGGGTGGAGGTCAGGGATACCCAAGCGGAGGTCAGGGATACCCAACTGGAGGTCAAGGATACCCATCTGGAGGCCAGGGATACCCAACTGGAGGCCAGGGATACCCAACTGGAGGCCAGGGATACCCAACTGGAGGCCAGGGATACCCGACTGGTGGCTATCCCTACCCGGGTCAGCAACAACAATACCCAGGTGGCGGATCCAACCCACCCTGGCCAAATGCAGAACATCCCGGACCTCGCGGACACCATGGCCATGGACACCACCAGGGCGGAGGGTGGGGTGGACCGCAGCACCAGGGATACAAAACCCATGGATACTAAATACTCCTGAAAATACAGTATTCATCCTCAAAAAATCAACGGACAACATTGATTGTAATGAAATTAAATCATTTTACATAACTCTGAGAACCTTTTTTAAAAAAATAGATAAATAATGTTGATACTTTGTTCAAATAAATTACCCACAAAAAAAAAAAATGTGTTTTTTTTTCAAATATAACTGATTAATCTTAATAAGAAATACCTCGTAATGCATGCTGGTGAATACATTGATAGCTATTAAATAAAGCGGGAATACGGAATTTCCAAAATTACATAATTTTTTCTTGGATTCTTGACACATTTCTAATATTTTTCGACCTAGGAACGCCTAAACATGTTTCATTAAAATCGACTTTGCTACCTCCGTAATACCCCCTTGTTAAAACACAACAAACTATATCAATATTACATTGTATTTTACCAACTTTATTTGAAAATCAAACATGAATAGCCAGAACATCACAAACAACATGTCAATTAAGTGATAAAGTGTTTTTTTATTTTATGAACCACATAAAAGTAAGAAAGAAAGGAAAATGGCTTTGATTGACTATCCATTATAACTATTGAATTTATTTATCCCAAAATCCCCGGACGTTCCGGCAATATCCAAACGATTTCTCTTTTAAATATATACATATATATTTTTTATTATCTTTAAAATTTTTTATTTGCATCTGTAAATCAATTACAATGGCACGAGGGAAACAGCACCCAGTAGTGCATCCTCTAACGATCAAGCAAATTATTTATTTATACCAGGTGGTCCCTCATCCTACTCCTCTTCAGCCTACGCTGAGTTACATCAGGGTGGTCATTTTTTGCTCTCTGTTCTACAAATTTATTGCAATGACCATATAATGGGTTGTGAACCCGTTTGTAAGTCATATGAACGTTGTTCGTTACAGTCGGAATGTTTAAATATATATGAATCACATAATAAATATAACTAAATAAATATAAAAACATAATAAATAATATTGATCTGATTAGGTACAAATTTATGTGATTTAAATATATATGAATCACATAAAATTATATCAAATCAGATGAACATTACGTCCACTCTGAGAGCATTTCCCATTCCTAATTAATAGACAAAATCTTATATTGGTGAATTTTAAATTCGCGACGAGGGAAAAACTTCTGAACAATTTTTTTTCGGTTTTATTACTGCTATTAAAAATTAGTTCTGGCAAAAAAAAATTATTTTATTCAAATATATTAGTTGATAAATAAAATAGAAAACAGCCAAGAGTGAAACTGAGGAATAAACAAAAGCAACCAACTTATTATCGTGCCAGAACATACCTTTCAAATCACCACCTTCAACAAGAATCCGTTCCCAAATTCACTAGTACCAGAAACGTGTGAGAAGAAACCTACGGCCTCTGGAGGCAAGATTGTCCAAAATGCTCAGTCAGATGTTAAATTGACAACGCGCCCGCCCACAATTTCTAAATCCGTTTCTATTTCAAAACTAATATTTCTTCCTTGAAATTTATATATTATAGTTTCAATAAATACATGGAAGATTTATTTAACTATCATATACTAAGGGTGAATATTATCATAAAAAATTATATAAACATTGAATGTCAGAAAGTTTAAAAAAAAAAATTGTTTATCCAGTTGATTTGATTTTAAGGAAACGAAAAAAAACTCTGTTTATCTCAAAAGAAACATTTTAAGGAAGAGTTCCTGATTCGGAAATGTTTGGATAGTAAATTAAAATTTATTAGATTTAAAAAAAAAATCAAAGGTACTGCCATTTTATAAAAAAAATTTTTTTTTTATTTTCTTAGTTCTTTTTTACTTTAATCTTTACAATTAGCTTGTATATACAGAAAATTAGTAAATATCAATAATAAAGCTCTTGGTATGTTGGATTATGGTTAATGACTGATGATTGAATTCAGGAATCATCAACATATGAGTACATAATGAACTTCTGAGAGATGTACAAGGTTGTTGAAGTGGGTTGTACTACCTTAAGAGACGGTCAGATTTTGTGATTTTCATTTCCGATGCTTTCAAAAAGAGACAAACTGTTTACTACTTATTGATTTAGGTTTGAGGTTTGGAGGACGTTTCGGAATATTCTGAATAAAAACTAATTAGCCAATATCATAAATATAGCTAATGCCAATTGCATTTATTTGATTTAAGAAAATATAAATTAAACATATTAAATTTTTACAATTTATAATTTCATGTCAATTAATTAATTGCAGATTGCATTTATTGATATAAATTATACGCTCAATCAAAAATTATTTAGTAATAATAATTAAAGGAAGTCTGATTTCCTTTGATCATAAAGATGAAGATGCATCTATCTCTAAAAGCAAATATATGATTGCTGCTCCAAGCAAGAAGCCCTGACAAAACCTCTGCTTGCGTTGTTCCGCACACATTCGGGCGTGTTGATCAGTTTGTGTACCAGGGTCACAGAACAATGCAGGTAATGATTAATCGGAAAATTTTTGTAATGCTGTTTCCTCAACTTTTTTTTTGTTTTGCTTAAAAGTTTGGAGTTGGTAATTAAAGAAACCGAACAATGAATCCAGCGAAAAATGGTTCAATATGGAGAAAACACACTGACAAAGAAATATACCTACATTTTGCTTAATGAGTTTTATGTTTCAAGTTCAGAAGGCTTCGCTGAGAAGTTTATGTCACAAAGATGGAGCCATCTGATATCCCAAAAAGGATCACACACAAAAAGATGAACACGTGTATAACACCACATCTCTCCCTCTTACCCCACAGTGGAGTGGTCCCTCCCCGTTCTCTGAACCCCGCAGCCAGCGGCTTTTGGGCTAATATTGTGACCCTCGCCTTCAGCGGACCCTTACAATCACATAAATAAACTGGAAGATGAAAAAAAAAAATTATAGCACCAGACCGAAAGGCCGCTCAAAGTTGCGATGGGTGGATGGTGTAAGCTGGTTGAATATGTTAGAAGCTAGCAATGGCCAATTGTGCTGATTGAGAAAAGAGGAGTAATTATTAGCTATCACATTTAATTTCTTTCATAGGTAGATAAATAATATAAGATAGGTAAATTTTTATGTCACAAATTAAAAAAAAAAAAAAAAGATTACCTTTTAACATTTTTAGAGCTATTATATTATAATATATCTATAACTTCAAACTGTAACTAACAGTTTCTTATACGGTCATTTCTATTATGCATGTCTGTATATATCTAATAATAAAGGTTAGGAAAAAAAAAAAATGTAACCAACAGTGCACACAACTTTCACAATACCAATCAAAGTATTGCGGGCATATTAGTATTGCAGTATTGCACTTTAAAAACTGCACGCATTTAAAGGTTGGCAATGCAGAAGATTGCATATAGAAAGGAGGAAAACGACTTCTTTATATCATTGAAGTATTAAAGTAAATAAAAAGAAGTAAGACAAAAATACGTGCTTAGGTCACTTCTTTTTGTTATTCTTTATTGAAGAAAATGAAAACAATCTCCCACAAATTCAGTGCATCAAGTATTAGTGTTGAAATATTCATTCATACAATATGTCAGAAATAAAAGTATAAAAGAAATAAAAATACAGAAAAAAAATGTAATTGAAACAATGGTAATAACTGGGTTAAAAGAAACAAAATTAAATTTCAAAAAATAATAATAAACAAATATATAAATAAAAGAAAATACTATCAGGATTGGTATAAATAAAAATACGATTTTACATGAACAATATAATAGAATAAAACTGAGCAAATAAATAAATAATTTATGTACCAGCAAAAAAAAAATTAATTTAACTAACAATAAAATAAATACACATTCGCACCAATATGCAATATTTAAATTCTGCCAACGGAACTGTGAACCAACCCTTGTCACTCCTATAGGAAAGGGAATGCGGGCCTCCAAGAGATCCCAGCGCTTCTCTCCCGGCCGCGTCGCTGGTATCAAGAGACTTGGTTTGGATATAATGACCACTGCCAGAACTCCAACCACAATACACAAAAGGTCTGGGGCAAATGTCGTTTCAACCAGGATGGATGGTGCTGGATTGGGATGGTGCCGAGGGATTAGAATGGTGTATAAGGTCCTTAGGTGATTAGCTGACACAATCAAAATATTAAAGTGATTACTAAAAAATTATATATATAATTTAAATTATATTTAATGAGAAACAGAATTTAAATAAAATGTATAAAATCAATGGGTTCAGCGAAACAATGCACTATGTCACCTTAGTCAGTCCTAAATCATGGAGTAATCAAACATTAGAAAAGTTTCCAATGTACGAATGAAAACCACCCAAAATTTGTCTTACCTGTTTTTTAATGATTCAATACAAAGGATTTTGACGTGAAAGTAGAAATATGAAGTTCCAGTAACCTCTACATTCCGAGATGTTAAAAAATATCGCGATGTTGTCTCCCATATTAAGTTCGGTGGTCTCTCTATATAAATTGTAGTGCTACATTCAATAAACATTCCATAGACTTTGAGAAGAATATCATTGCGAAAGGATAAGATTATGGGCTTCTGAATCGTGTAGTGACTTCAGATACCTTTGGAGTTCTCTCGGCAATATTATTCTCATCTATGATTGAAATGCTTTATTCGGCAATGCTGCTAAAACACACAGCATACTTATCAATCCATGGTTGGGTTTATAAATACTAACATATATTAATCAAAGATAATTTTTTTTTCTACTTTTTCTTTTTTCCAAACAATAATTAACTATAATCTAACTACAACATATAACAAATATTATTATTTAAAACAATTAGATTCTATTTTTTAAATATTTTTCCAGTTTATTTCTCTTACACAAAGTTATATTACATTTTGTTCAATGCTTCTTCCTTTAATTTTTCTCAACGCTACCTACGCCATTGTCTACTCCACTCTCTCATAGCTCCTCTCTCCAGTATAAATATCGAGATGTTGTCTCCCATATTAAGTTCGGTGGTCTCTCTATATAAATTGTGGTGCTACATTCAATAAACATTTTTCCAGTTTTTTCCTCTTACACAAAGTTATATTACATTTTCCCTAATGCTTCTTCCTTTAATTTTTCTCAACCCTACCTACGCCATT
>NW_027107090.1:353897-396044 GCF_000696795.3 Halyomorpha halys | reverse complement strand
AAACATTTTTCCAGTTTTTTCCTCTTACACAAAGTTATATTACATTTTCCCTAATGCTTCTTCCTTTAATTTTTCTCAACCCTACCTACGCCATTATCTACTCCACTCTCTCATAGCTCCCCTCTCCAGTACTCCGCTACACACGTTCAATCAGTTACACAAATGCAATGTAAATTAAACGAAATTATCAATAAACAGAAATATAGACATAAATAAAAAATAAAATAGACACAGCAGTAGAACAATTGAAAAATAAGCTTGAAAGTTTAAAAAAAAAATAGTTAAAAGAAATGAATAAATACTTTAAAGCAAATATATGACAGTTTTAAATATATTTGTAAAAGCTTAATAGATCATCAAAAACATATTAATATTATAATGAGGTGTTGATAGTTAACCGTAGATTAATATGGGTGTTGCGGTCGACAAATAAACAAAAATTGATTTATTCGTGCCAACTTTCCGACCTGAATTTCAGGTTTTCATCAGGGAGTAAATGCAGAGATTCTCGCTAAACTCAACCAGAAATGCAGGTCCAAACGCCTACAAGAATAAATAACTTTTTGTATATTTCCTGACCGCACCCCCTCCCAGATCATCTCCTCCATACATTAATATTATGTAGTAAATAGTTTAATTAGTTAAAAAATAAACATATTCAAGTATAAAATACCAAAAAAGTAAACGTACAGTTAACTTTTTGAGAGTAAAAGTTAAATAGCATCAAGTTATTATCAGAAAATGTTAAAACAAAACCTATAGTCTCTCAAAATGAAACAAAAAGAAACCAAATTACGTCTCGCCAATTCATGGATCACCACTCATTGTAATAATGATAAAGATGGACAGAAATGTTTTTTTAGATGTCTGGCATACATCTTCATCCGAATTGTAGTTTACTGGCAAGAAAGGAAAAGCAAGTGAAAGCTAAAATATTTGATTTGTCAGGGTTTGCTTTCATCTTGTGCTTACAGCAGTCTTAGAGCAACCAACCATTTTCACCTAGGGCATGTGTCGTTTATTATGTACAATAGTTGCCCTATTATCGACTCCTGTAATATCCCATGTATTATATTAAAAGACGTAAGGGTATTTTCATTCTTCTTGTATGAGTCATCACAAATTATGACTGACCTATTCATTGATTTTAACTCGTAACATTAGTAAAAAAATATATATTCTTATTCAAATCTCGTTGGAAAAATGTTGATGGCGCTCATTAATTAGTTATAACAAGAATATCCATATAGTCAGGATAACAGCAAGACAGGACAAAAACATCCATTTAATTAATTATAAATTAATCCTTAAAGCATTATGGAAAATTAAATTTTTTACCTCAGTCATACTATCACAGACAAACATTGGTTATAACATTATTGCGGGCCATTATACCTTTGCCAATTTTTGTCATCAGTCAATTAACAGTAAAACTTCTTAAATTAGGAAACAGCATGCACTAATAAATTAGTTTTCATCATAATTAATTATTTCATTATAATTCATGCTAAATTATCTATTATTTTCAGTTACACTTATAACAATAAATAGCTTACAATTAAATGAAAGTTTACTTGTCAATGTTTGAAATTCCCATATTAGCACAAAAGGAAAAAAAAAGTATTATAAAATTATTTACTATAGCTAAAAAGATTCTCGAATTCATTCATAAAAATTACTAATTAAAATGAAAACCTCGATCCATTTTTCGTAAGTAATCATTTTTTAAAAATATATTTTCTTTTAGAGCAACTGCAATTAAACTTCCAAAAAATTGATATAAAAAGAGTAATTGAAAACATACATTTCTGTACAGCAATTCTTTGCTAGATTGTTTTCATGTTTGGGAGATGAACAATGGCGGTTATAGAATCGAGTAAGTTTAAGCGATTAATGAGAATAATTTAACGGTACTTTACAAGACATATGAAACACAGTACCGCTTGTCTTTAATTAACAAAAATCTAATTATATGTTCAGATAAAATAAATTTTATCCAATTTTAGCATCAAAATAATTTATATTTCTTTATAAGTCCGACGTTTTGGCCAATTCGGCCATCCTCAAGAACAATCTTAATACAATTTTAGAACCACATCAATTTTCAAAAAAACTTTATGTTGGCTATTTTGCCCACGTCTTTAATTTCAGTCCAAAATAGGGTAATAGTGGATTGAAATTAATGACATGGGCAGAATAGCCTACAAAAAAGTTTTTTAAAAATGTATGTGGTTCTAAAATTGTATTAAGACTGTCTTTGAGAATGACCGAAACGTCGGACTTATAAAGAAATATAAATTGTTTTGAGGCTATAATTGGATAAAATTTATCTTATTTAAACAATAATAACCAGTCTCAAGAGAGTATAAAGATCATATATAAACTAATTATTTATATGAAAATAAAAAAAAACATTTTATAATAAAAAAAGAAACTCAAGCAGTAAAACTAATTTTTACTCTTTTTTTTTTTTTGTAAGATGTTAAGATTTGTTTAATATAACGAAAGTGAAACTCTTTTGGATGAAAAAGTGGTCGAAATTACAAGACAATATCGCCTCTTTCTCTATTTTTTGCCTTCGCCTTTCCCTCGCTTCCTAGGAGCGATGGCAAATTAGCGAGACTAATTTGGAGAAGGAGGCCTGACGGTCATGGGCCAACCTTCGGCCTAGAAAGCACGGTCACCCATTTTCCAAAGCCATTGTTATCGCTGTTCTGATCCGCCTCGAGCGTTTGGATATCTGTCAGAGAAATATTCAAGCATCTCCAGGATTCTAAAATGATATAGGACGACTATAACTGTCCAAAGTTATAAATAACAAACATTTTATTCACATTAATTTTTTTAACAATGTTCCAAAATTAGAAGGCCATAAACTATTAGCTCCCGGCTTTTTGCCCCCTATCCAGTTCTTTGTTCTACTTTAATTATTTTGATAGATATAAGTCAATCCCTATCAAAAGAAAATTTCATATTCAATCTGGAATAGGCTATTTACTGGGACATTTACTGTTCGTCGTTTTTACGGCATCAGTAGTCGCCCTTAAGCACCCAGAGGCAGTAGTAGCATCTTGTGCAGACGATATCGGGATCTACGCCTCCAGCATGAGTCCGAAGGTAGCCCTCGAACATGCCGAAAATGCTTCTGCTACCATCGTAACTACACTGAAGAGGGACGGCATCAGGGTGAACCGTACGAAGACGGATGCGTTAATCATGTCCTTTTAGAAGGGCAAGAGAGGCAAACTTCCCCAGCGGTTCATAGTGGACGGCAAAATCTTACCTTCTCCAGCCACATCGGGGAGAGACTCAAACTGGCCTGGTTGAAGTCCTACAGGCTCTACCACCTGCTCACTTCACAGCAGATCTCACATCGGCTCAAGTTGAAGATTTATAAAGCAATCATTCGCCCGACTCTGCTCTATGGTACCCCGCTCCTGCGAAACCTCTTTAAGACCACGCTGAAAAAGCTGCAGAGTTTCGAGAATTCCCTCCTTCGGCAAATAGTCCGAGGAACTTCACTCCAAAGAGTTAGGTGCTATCAATCATGAGCTCCAGGTCCCCTCATAGGCACATCAAGTTTTTTGATGGGCTGAAGGCATGTGCTTGCCCGTTCTTCAGAGAGGTCGCCCCTACACAAAGACCCAGAAGGTGCCAAAACACTGGTCGACGTCCTCGCCGAGGTAAGGGCTTCGAGCTCTGCAGCCTGAAGTTATCTTAACCCATCTCACTTTTTAGCCCCATTTTACCTGTGAACATCTCACTTGTGAAAGACCCTCCCCGTTCTTTGTAACCCCCTCCGCCTGGCCAGCGACTCCTGAGCCAATATTGTAACCCCCGCTTACAGCGGACCCAGCCCGACTCCTTATAATGCCTTATAATATTTTTTAAGAAACAGTTGTAAAAATTCTTTGTTCTAAAAAAATGTTTTTTTCATTGTAGGGCATGAATATGCAAACAATAAAGTTATGAAACGTTACCTCTATACAGTTGTCTCATCGACTGATCCTCAAGACCCACAAAAATGCATATCTTTAACAGCTAAGAAAAAAGTATGATATATATATATTGTAATATGTTTGGATTCAGCTCGTAATTTTCAATATAATTTATCATAATGAGCGTATGTAAAATATAATTTTTTTAGAATTCGCTACCCTTACAAAAACTAAGTTTACTCTTTTATATATTAACAACTTATTATAATTTTATTTTATAACTCTTTCTAAATTTATTCATCTTGAAATATTAGAAAAGAAAACATTTATAATCGTTCAATGCGAATCATAACCTTATTTTCCATACCCTGAACTCAAAATATTTGATCAGATTCAAAGTAGATGTAACTACATAAACTTTCGAAATATTGGGTTCATCCATGCAAGTGGTATATTCTTTTATTTTATTTTTTTTAAACCATATTTGTTGCTTAACCTCCGGTGTTCTGGACATGACAGACATAATCTTATGAAATTAAACCTGTTTAACAAATGACTGAGACGATTCCCTTAGGTATGCATGTCCTTTTTTTCTCTCCCCACCACAGCCTTCCCAGCTATGTTGCAACGTGATTAAGGGCTGGTATTTCTTGACGGCAACTGAGAACCATTGACGTCAAACTGCTTTAGGGCAATATTCTCTTATCAGCGATCATAAAACAGTGGACGACTTTTTTATTCCAGAAATCATCATTCTAAAGGAGAGGAAAAGATATACAAAAACTAAGTTTCGAAATCGATTTATATTTTCAATTCTTAAAACGTTATTATGTTTTTGGATTGAAAACTCGATCTAGTTTTAGCCTAACTGTCGAAACTTCAAAACAATTTTTTTTTAATGTCTTTATTGAAATATAAAACTGTATATTATATTATACATTCAGTAAATTTGATATCAATTATAATAGAGCGATACGGGCGTGTAGAGAAACTATCCATTGGTAGCTTTTTACATTAGGTACTTTTTTTTTTACATTAGCAGGTCTCGTGGCCATCTTCTTTTCAGGCGCCTTGGAGGATTGTCAATAATGGAACAAGAAGCAAGGTGATAGAAACTAGAGGGTTTTGATGGTAAGGGAGTTAATAATGGTAGGAGTGATATCTGGTTCGAGCTAGTTCGGTTATATATGGAACATTAAACTCTTTCTGTACGATTTTATTTGTGAAAAAGTAAGGATCATTGAGGATTTTATGAAGGATTTGATACGAGAGGAATTCGGAGATTTAGTGGATTCCCAAAGCTCAATTCCGTATGTCCAGAATGTCCTTATTACAGTCTTTTGTAATCAATTGGAAGTTTAGACCATTTGTTCAGTAATAGTCGAAATCGACGAGTAGTTTCCTGTCTTTTTCAAAACAATATAGTCAAAATTCGAAAAATAACAAATCTAAGAAAATATGTTCGGAAAGCAACTCAAGATTCTAAGTCACAATTATTCACAATTAGTAGACTGAAAACCTTCACATCATTCTATATTAATGCCCCCTTTGTGGATTGCTTTTCTCAAACTCGTATCTAACCATCTATGTTTTCCACGACTACAACATCAAATTCCATAGAAAAATGTGGAGAAAAATTTAACAAATAAATAAAACAACTAAAATTATAATAACTTTTCAAAAATAGTTTATATGTCTCATTTTTCTTATTATTTAACCGTAAAAATAAAATAAATCACAGATTATTCTTTAATATTAAGACTGTAAGTTTGTAATGTTATGTTAACCAGCTAAGAGGATTTCAAATATTTTCTTTTTATTCCTCCATAATTAATTTAGTGGAAATTTTCGTTTAACAATTGATAGCCAATTTTTTTTTTTAACAATTTACTATGACATGTGGTAATTTACATCCACGTACTACTTTCTTAATTATGCCATAAATGTTTATACATATATACTCTTTTAGCCAGCAAATTAAATTAAATGATTATAATAAGTCTGTTTGCGATATAAATTCCTTAAAGCTAAATTATTTTACATTGTTTTAAGGTTTTCTGTCAAGGTTGTATTGCAGCGAAAGTAAAACAACATCAAACCCACCCTAATACAGTACTAACGACATAAGCTGATGACACATTTGTACTGTCAGTAGACAATGATTACTACTGCATCACAAACTCAGCAGTTACATATGGCATTCATTGAAGAATGGTGTCACAACAGAAGAATTAAAATAAATCCCATAAGATTCCCTCGACTCACCTACCCTACAGTATCCTTTTTTATTCCACTAAAGCCAGTAGAACAGATTCGCTACTTAGGACTCCATCTTGACAAGAGACTTACTTGGAATCCCCTAACAAGACTGATTTCGATTGCTACAGCACTTACTTAAACGCTCTAAACTTTCCATTTACAACAGAAAACTCTTATACTCTATGATAATCAGACCTATTTGGACACACGGAATTGACCTTTGGGACTCCACCAAACTATCAAAACCTCCTGTATCCGTTTTTAAAAAATCTAAAATCCTACATAAAATCCTTGATACTCCTTATTACGTTATTAATAAACACCCATAAAGACCCCAACATCCCATTCATTGCAGATTTGGACCCCAAAATTCGGTTGCTTTTTAAAAGGCTATATCTCGAGAACTATTGGAACTATCAGGGCTAATATTTCAGAAAATTTACTCTTCTTTAAAGAGTTTACTATTATTTAAATGTTCTTTTAGATTTTATAGTTTTGTTGGTAGTTTTTAAGATATAGACCCCAAATGAAAAATTAATGTTTTTTTAAGGTTTTGAAACAGCCGCCATTTTTTATTCTCCCTACATACCTATACTTGGTAGACTCATCAATTTTGGGGTGAAATAACTGCCTTTTCTTCCCGGCTCTTGTACTAGTAGTGTCCTGTTCACACGGCAACTGTAAAAAAACAACAACAACCTGCAGACGTTCTAAATTATGGAGCAAATTGGTGTTAACAAAAAAAATTAATTACAAAAATTGGCAGTTCAGTGATGTTCCAACAATCTCGCAGTTCTTTCAGTACCTGATTAGTCCTGAATGCATATGCGCTAAGTATTGTAAGGCTGTTTAAGTATCATTATCCAAGTTATTAGCTAACTGTATAACTTAGTCGTTTTACGGTATAACATAATTTTCAAGTAAGTCAGAATATTTGAGATAATTGTCAATGCATAATTAATGTAAATTAAAATTTTGTTAATCTTCAAGCTTCAATCCATTTTTCCAATACAGAGATTAGATTCCTACGTGGGGTTGTAACCTAATGTAGTTATTGCAGTCATCAGCATATGTAGTTAAAAATTTATTGTCTGTCAGTGTCAGTTGTGTGCATTAAATAAATTGGTGCATGAATGAAAAATGAGCAAATAAAAGATTTTTTTAATTGTCTTGGAATTAAGTTTAATTTTTTATTTATATAAGACTTAAATATTCTTGATTTAATTGGATTTGAATCAGATCACTTAATTTAATGGGGCTGTAAACGTCCGTCATAGATACATATTAAACTACGTTCGTACTTCTTATTACTTTCCATCCTGAATTTTATTTTTATGTTTTAAAATATTTATTTAATGATTTGCTCTTTAAAAACAGTATTTACATCTGCTAGACAGGCTAAGAACTTAGCGATTGACAGCCCACAAAGAGATATTCGGTTGATCAATCTTTCCCACCATTAATCACAAAGATGGCGAAGAACACTTGTTAACATTTCACATATGCAACACCTTTGCACTGACTCGACGCTTACGAAATGGTCCTCTCACACTTCGACTGACTAAATAGCTACTGTCACAGGGTGTGATTGAAAATGATGAATGGTTAATTGGTAAAACTTAGTTACACTTGCCTCTCCAGAATCAGCCTTCCTAAATTATGTTCGCCTAAACAGGTGGGGATACTCATTATACCTTGTAATATTCATTGCGCATGTCTATATCGCAACCGTATTTTGCACTTTGCAGCTTCATTTTCAGGGATACAAGAATGCAAGAGGATCCACCTTAGTATAATATCTCCATCCAGCTATATCTTGTACATCTCTATATTTTTGTGTATTGGAACATAATAATAAAGACAGGGAACCAGAAGGTTCAACGCCGATACCACCACTCGTTCTCTACATAGATCCTTCCAGTGACGCCCCTCCTAAACCAAATTTACTAAATAAGTTTTAACGCGATCCTCCCATCTAGGTTTCGGTCTACCCCTTGAACGTTTACCCGTCGGTTCAGTATTTATTTACTCGTTATCCGCTCGTTACTATGTCCATCTTATACGCCGCAATGCTATAACATGAATTATATTTACCGTGTGTATTTCCATTACTTCAACATTGTGTAGCCTTCCGGATTCTCTCGTTAATTCATCCTTTTTCGGTCCGAATATTTTATGTAATACTTTATTTTCGAAAACCTAAAGGCGCTGTCCATGCCTTTGTGTAACAAGCAACGTCTCGCATCTACAAAAAAGGGAAGTATAATATGTTGTAAATTCTAATTTTGGAAAGAAGGCGCGAGCTAAACAGTTTCGAAATTGAAAGATAACAAGCATTTCCCATCTTAAAAATAGCTTTTATTTCCTCGTCTATTTAATTTTTCCAGTTACAGTAGAAACTAACCAATTAAACAGTTATTTTAATAAGAACATTGTATATAGTTAGGGGTTTCATTTGTATGACTAGACCCCCTCGTAATCAACTGATAAATATATATAATATAAGTTATATCAACCATGTAAGGCCATGCCGATCTGGTATAAAAAAAACAAAAAAAAACTGTTCAAATGTTATTAATACTATATCTGTATCACCAAAATTACTCTCGTTTCTATTGCTAATGTAACGATGTAATATCTGCGTAAAATGTTACGTTGATAAATGATATCTTAAATACTTCTAGAATTATTGATTTTCAAAAATTTATGAAAAATACGTTTTTGCATTACCGAGAATCGGGACATCCGTGGCATAGTGTAAGTAAAAAATGTAGTGAACTTCTACTTACGACCCTAGATACATCCCCAAGTTTTGTGTAGATTGGTGCACTCATTAAAACGAGTTATCGCTATTTTAGTGATCAACGAAAAATAAATCCAAAGATAAGATCATAAACATAAATTTTTTATTTTTCTGTTGCTAAAAAGGTACGTATTTAGGGTTTCGTGAGGTTGAAATACTGTATTTCCTGCCAAAAAAACAGTTTAACAAAAGATAACAAAGCTCTCATGCAATCGGGAAAGATCCGGTTGGTTTTAGTTTTTCCATCTGGAGTTTGAATGATTCGTTTTTTCTCCTTTAATTATTCATGAATTTCTTGATTATTTTTTATTTTGCTAACAATGAGAACTGTTCATTTTTCAAATAAACCAAATTAAAGGCATGATTTTTTTTAAAATTCGTCATTTAAGCTCTGTCATTCTATTTCAATATCGATCGATAAACCGTTTAATTTTACAATGGTAAGCCGAGTTTATGAATCAAAATAAATTCTAAACAGCCGTTTTCCAGGAAATCTAAAAAATTTGAAAAAATGATACTATAAAGTGGCCACGGGGTGATTTAATCGAAAAACTTGCCGTCACATCCGAGGCTTATAGCCGCCTTAAATATGTAATTTTAGTTTTGTTTTTGAGTCAGGCACACAGACCATTTTGATAAACTTGGTTATTAGGACTTACGGGGCCACGAAACGTGTAATTCCATCGAAAACTCCAATTCGAAATTTTGCAAGATCGCAATACTTTACAACTTGTAATAAACAATAAAAAAACCAATATATCTGCAGTAACAGTATGAAACTATATTGAAGTTTTGGTTTAGAGAGTAATATTATTTATATGCGTAAATTATAAATACAGTATTTAATTGTTAATTTATTATACTCGGAAGTATATCGCTAGTATGCCATATTAAATAATAAATAAATGAATATGATGAAAATTGAACTTTAGGCTTTTTTTTTTTTGTATGTAATGAAATCACTTGAGAACTAAGTAGTTCTTGTACCGTTCACATTTTTGTCGGAAGATTGATATAATACTAAAAATATTTACTTCGTCAATACTTTATCTTACTATGCTTTTTTCACTACAGTATTCAGAAAGGCACAGGATATCGAACTTGGGATGAAAAATTAACGAATATTTCAGGTTTTTTTTTTTAATAAAATAGAATTGCGATAGTCTGAAGGGGTCATAAATTAAAATTTGAAGTCAATCCAATCCAAACAGCAAATAAAAAAAATCATAACCCGACTTTTCTTGTTTTGAAAGTGCTTCATTTCCCGAGATTTATATAATTTCTAATATACTAAGTTATCGAAGGATTTTGAACTATCCCTGAGATAGACCGTCTATCCTGATGGTAACATTACAGGTACAAAGATATCAAACGAGCTGTTTAATAACAGGATGCTTGTCCGGTGTTTCGAAAATACCAACCTATATTAAATGGAGATTTAAAACATGTTCAGTGTTGTAACCGTCATTCTTCAGTTCAACGATTCGAGAAAAAGGATAAAATCAACTGTATCATTTATTTTTTTGCTGAGTTAATTCAGTGTCTTCTTTTAATTTAGTTTATGCAATACATATGCGTGTGTGTATTATATGTTAGTGCATATCGATATAGAATTCACGGAGCACCTAGCGATTTCAATTGTAGGGATAGTGAAGATGGCCACTGGACAGATATCTCCTTACTCCAGGTAGGATTTCCCTTGTAGCCTAGATACGTCGAGGAACACCCTTCACCCATTGTCGTCGGGCTAGCGGACTTCCGTGAAATAAGTAACGGAAGTCACAATGGCCAGATCTGGGTGAGGCGTAGCAGCACGGTCTAGGAAGTACAGTTTTTGTAACTCATCTTAAAAAAATACTTTAGGTTAGTGTGCTAAATATTAAAACATACTGTAGTGTCTTCGATCATATTTGTTCTCGAACGATTACAAGAAATATTCGTAGTTAATTGGCAAATTTTCAGAATAGGAATGAATGAATGAATTTAAATGTGTGCTGAACTGCATTAAAAAAATCCATGTCCCACTATACCTGTTTACCCTCCTTAAACTCTACAATTTAAGGAATCAATATTTGTTTTTCAAAGGGTAATAACAAAGGCATGTGGTCTATGTTTTGAGATTATGGTTAAGGAAGGTTCTAACCTTTTCCAGTTTTTCTCCAAGGCACTTAACTTTGATATTCATTCCTAGGAGGAAGGAGTATAATGTAGAGAGTAAGAGGCCATAACAAGTGAAGTACACAATTTAAATCTTAATATGAACTTTAAAGGCGTGACTAAATTAGAGGAGTAAGAACCAATCACCGACTGCCATTTATTTCAGTTTTGATCTTATTTCAGCGTTTCCCTTTTTTTCGTTGTTTCACCCTTCTTGGTACTAATTCCGCGACACCCTTGTTGAGTTAAAAACATTTTTAGGCACCTTGATCGAGCTAAAACAAAATGCACAATACAAATGCACTATATATTTACTATTTTAGTTCTAATTTTTTTTTTTTAATATTTTGAGATACTGGCATACACCTGAGGCACCCCAGGATGCAGCCAGTTTCAACGTGAACCTGAGTTCCAATGGTGAGGTCAACTCACCTATTCTTGGTTTCAGTTTCTCTATGAAAGAGAGTAGGGAAGGCCACCCTATCGATTATCCATGGATATTAAAGCTTGATATGAAAGAACCGTTCGATCTTTGTTCGTCTATCTAGAACGTTTGTCGGCTATTACGTTCGCTCATTAAACATATAAAAATGAACGAAATAAAGATAGGCGAAATAAAAAGAAACGTAAATATGAGCTAAGTTGCTGATAGATGATAAAAATGCTACTACATAACCTACCAATTCAACTTTTATTCCAGATTTTTTATAAAATACTTATTAATTTGATTACATAAACATAGAATGTTGAAATAAATTTAAACTAGTGATGTATTAAATAAAATCAAACCACATCAAGGTAATTTACAAGAGTTGAAACAATTTATTTATACCAAATCGATGGGGTTTAAGAATATACCATCTTAAACTAAATATAGGGTTGGCAAATAAGTCCTTTCGGTTTTTGTATCTGTGTTTTGTTTATAATACGTCACATTGATCTAATGCAATTAATCCCAACAGAGGATTGTTTATCGTATTTATAAATAACATAACCAGTTATGTTTATTGGCACTTGTTAAGATTTGGGCAGTATTTTGTTTGTGATCCAGCTGAGATGGACGGAAATATCGTGCATTATAGGCATATTTTGCTTTATTACTTCAAAAAAGGAAAACGAGCTGCAGTGGCACATAAAAAAATATGCGGGGTCTATAGGGACAATGCCTTAACAAAGCGTACGTGCCAAAATGGGTTTACCAAGTTTCGAGCCTTATGTACAAAATATTATTATATTTTGTATATTATGTAAAAAATATACTTATTTTTCTTATGTTATGTACAAAATATACTTAGTTATATTAGGTACAAAATATACTTAGTTATATTAGGTACAAAATATACTTAGTTATATTAGGTACAAAATATACTTAGTTATATTAGGTACAAAATATACTTAGCTTTCTTTCACCAAAAAAAACCGAAAGGACTTGTTTCCCAACCCTATATAATAATTAAATTCAAAGATTGAGGAAATTATCTCATTCATTAAAACTCGAAAATCGCAAATATTTATTCTTTGGCGGTTTTAAAACAATGCTCATTGAACACAAACTAGTGGGTGCAGCCTACTAACCAACACACCATGGGTCGAACACAAATTCAGGCCAACTTGTCCTAGCCAATCCAAATAACTCATCTACACGCTTGTACATGTATGAATTTGTTGTAGTTTGTTAAACGTATAGAGAGACCTTTACATGACAAACTAATATAAATTCAAGTTATTGTTATTATTATTGTTAATTTTCTGTAATTTTTTGGTAATTCTTAATAAGGACTTTTTAGTTCCACGTTTCTTTAATACAGTTAAACTTATAGCACCACAGTACGTCCCAATTGCATAAATAATATAAAATTAACATTTAGAGTTGTGACGTTGCAGTTTTCAAATACCTATAAATATAATATTTAGCTTTAGCTAGTGAAATAATCTGATGTCAACTGCATCGCAAATCATAGACTTACTTTCGTCATGCTATTTTTAATATAAAAATTTCATGATAACCTGGCGCAAGATGTTAGTCATAAAATGAATTGTCAGTTGGATGTGAAAAGGGTTACGAAACGATGGCAATCTTAGTTATAGTGTACATACTAATTTAGCGTCTTCATGGGAAAGAGCTCATCTAAACTCAATAAAATTATGCATTTCATTTACTCTATTAAGACTAAATCTCACAAAAGCAATAGGACAAAGATCATTAATTACTGACATGAAACATTTCCATCCAAGAATAATATCTTCGAGGTTTCTCAATCGACTTTTTGAAAGAAAAAAAACAAAAGAAACATCACTTAAAATGATTAATAACCATAAAATATTTCTTAAACGACTTTGTATTACAGTAAATGTATATATATGTAAATGCATATGCACAGTATAATGTGTGTCATAGAATGTGATATACGCTAATTTTCATAAAACCATGATACTCTTATTTGATGCGAAGAAATATTTAACTGATAGAGTCAAAGTAACTGGAATAATATTAATTTAAAATATGAAAATTTTATATTATTATTTTTTTATTCCTGGCTAGTTTTTTTTACAATATCTAAACTTCAAAGATAGTTATGATGTACTAGGAAATCTCATAGGTGGCAGATGATCAACTGCATCATATTACATTACATTATTAGACTATATCACAGGTTTTGAATCTCAACTTGAATCGACTCAAAGAATCTCAGTGCGTACATACTGGGACATTAGTGCCTATATTGGAAATTTAATTATTATTAAATAGACTAAGTAATTAATTTCAAGGTTATTCTGTAGAGAGCAGTTGTATGAAGTATTGAATGATAAAACTCTTCAACTTTAAAAGTAAATTTTTAATAGATTTCCAAATATAATAGTTTAAAATTGTAGTCTCAATTATTAAATTATACTTTAATATCATTCTCTAATAAGCCTAAAAATCCACCCTAACAACTTGGTCTGCGTAGACTGCATTTCCGAATGTAGACAGTTTCAAATACTTCGGCTCCACAATAATATCAACTAATGATTTAACGGGCTGAGATAGACCAGCACGAACAGAGCATTCTCTCAGTCAAGAATACTGAAATCCCGAAAAATTTCTAAAAATTTGAAACCAAGGATGTACGGTACCATGATAAAGCCAGCTCTGATATACGGTTACGAAATCTGGGCTCAGTTTTCAAACAGTTTTCTTAGAAAGCAGGATCGAGAGATATAAACGGAAAGTCCTCGGTACAATTACAGGAGCTATCTGGAATCAGACCCTTAACACTTGGAGGAGAAGAACTAACAGTGAAATGCTTGCGGTGACCGGTGACTCAATATCTCATGTTATGAAGGCAAGGAGGTTAAGATGGGCGGGACATGTGGCTCAAAGCAATCCATCAGGACGCCTATACACAACAATGAATGTCAGCATAGTACGCAAGAGACTATTAGGGAGTCCAAATTTCAGATGTATAGACAGAATCAACAAATATGCGAAAGAGCTGCATGCAGCAAACTGGAAAACAGTAGCCAAAGATAGGCAGGTGTGGAGGAGGCTGGTTCAAGCAGCATAAGATCCCACAAGGTCTGTAGAGCAAACTGAGAAAAAATCTCTAATATTTAATAATCTTGAAACAAAATTGAGTTGTATTTTATATTTAAAAATTAAACTTTTGTTATTATAATGTACCAGTAAGTTTTGTTTTCAGAACACTTTACTCCAGCGATTCCTAAACTGTTTTCATCACTGCACCCTTTTTGATATAAAAACAATTCGCAGCACCCTAATTGAGCTCAAAAACGTCGGTACAATTATTCTTAGAGCGGTAGGGTATGTAGGGAACTAAGACAAAACAGTGCAAAGTAAATGCTGAAAAGCTCTGTAAATTTTCTATTTTTATTTAAAACTGTGTATTTTATTTTTTGTATAATTTTGAGAAAGTGGCATTCGCTTGCGGCACCTCTGGCATACGTTTGGAGCACCCAAGGTAAAAGGCAGCGGTTCCTCAAGTCATTTATTTATATAATTGACCAAAATAAAACACATGAAATGCAAAGTGAGAGCAGCAGCTGTATTATTCTTTTCCGGGCCATGGCTCATTTGATGGCATTATGTTTTGTTGTTATTCAGTTCAACATTTAATAATTCCATACATTTAAAACGTCATCAAGGATTAAATGCACATTCACTAAGCCTCCTTACGACCTAGGTTGCAATGAGAAAGTACCCAAGAGACCTGCCCCTAAGACTTAGATACGACGAACCAAAGAGGTAATAAAATAGCAAATAGAATAGAAAGTGTGCTGAAAGAGGCTGAGGTCCTTTCACTATCTCATAGACCTACTTCTCCTTCAAAAAATACGTACTTTTTCGGAAGCCACTCGAGAAATTTTACGTTATAACGGTACGCTGCAATCTATTTTACAGTCCTTTAGTTACCGGGGTGGCGAAAAAACTGTTTCTACAGACACTCTCACAAAGTCTTCAGAATGCTTTTTGTGTATATTAGTTCACCCCGGATAAAAGATGTGCCTACTTAGTTCATCTATGACTATTTAGTTGTTGTAAAGATGTTTCAAAAGTAAAAGGTGTTCTGTTTATTGAAACCACGCGTAATTTTATTTTAAGTTAATTAACAAATATGTTACAGTATGAAGATGTACTACGATCGTGTTACATACAAAGACAGATTTTACGGTAAACTGTTGACCTAATGAGAGGCTGCTAAATATTGAATTTTTTTTTCTCACCCTTCTATAAATTTTATTATTTCTAACAAAACCAATACATAATACAATAATAGTTATATGTATACATAATAAACATAAATATCCTTTCATTGCCTGAAGGGTATTTTAAGGTAGGTTGTGGGATCTGCTGTGTATAAGGGCATTTTTGTGTATGGCGCTTACTCGCCGTCAGCGTTATTGAAAGATGTATCAACGAACGTCGCAATTTAATCAAAATGATGACCAAATTAAGTATTGAGACTAAAAAAACCTATGAATCTTTTTTCGCACTCTTGGAAGTTATGTATAATAATATTCATTTATTGATAAATCTGCCATAACTTGGACAATAAGTAATAGTAATAAATGGTCACATTCATACCAAAATTATAGAATTAAGGAAAATAATAATCCTAAAAAAATTATAAAAAGTCATAATAAAATCTCTATATGTATACAAACGGAAAGATAAATAAAATTAACATAAAACTATGTATATGTAAGTAAACTTTTGAACTGATGTAACAAAAAATCACTAGTCACATTTAAACTATTATTTACAATATTTAAACTCTCGACCTGAGGAGCCCAGAGCCCAATCTATCCCCCACGCATGAGGGGAACAGCAGGGCTTTTCAAGATCCCAGCGCAGCCCTCTCACCACGTCACTGATCTTCCAAGTTGTAGCGTTTTCGAGTTCTTTCTACAGTAGCGTGTGGGAAAAAGTTCGTTGAACTTTTTAAATTTATACAGAGGTACAATTTTTAAATAATGGATCAAAATCTTTAAATCAATTAAATGGAAAAAGTTTTGTTAAATGGAGAAATATTTCCTTCTTTTACCATGTTAAAACGATATAACATGTAACATGGTTGAGAGTCTGTCACTAGGTCAGCTGGCGTTGATGACCTCTGGGTTTTACGCCCTAAAGGCCCAATGAACAACAATTAGGTCTGCTAAATGTAGAATGACGTCACGCAACAGACTAGCTGAGCTCATCATTTTGTTTGTTGCCATAGTAACAAGCAATGAAGTATTATATATATTAGTTGCTCGTAGTTATTGTTTTGGATGTTATTATAACTAATAAAACAATGTATGACAATAATAATAATAATGTAATGACAGTTGTCAATTGACTCATTTCGATTCTTTTCCTCACATGTTAAAAGATTAACAAGGCACTGAGGGGCCATATTTTCACACAACTTCCACTTTAGGCATGTTGTAATAAATTACTTTAGTCAAAACTTAGAAGTAAAGAATAACATGAGGTTTTGGAAAGAAAAGTTATAAAATAGGTTGCTCAGAAAATCTGCTAGGAGATGTTATACGTTTAACATGACTTTAAATAGGGCTGCTCACCTGTACTTATAATATTTAACTTCGTAAAACATTTTACATTTAACACATCATGAATACCCCTAATAGAACCAGATGAAACGGAATCCTTAAATAACATCGATGCGTAAGTTTTGACAATTTACGAACTTTTAATTAAAGTTTTTGGAATGTTGAGAACACAGCTATAGTTATAAGTGCACTGTTTATTAGACACTTACCAATAGTTTAAAATTATTTCAAAAAGTATCTTCGGTGAGTGATCTAAATCTGGCTTTGGTTTCTGATAACTCACGATGAACTACCACCCGATATTTTATTGAACGCATGAAGCAAAGAACTTTTTTCTTTACTTAAAATTTAATTTTGCTTTTTTATTTATTTTTTTATTATTATATACGTTTTTCTTCAATATCTTATTTTGTTATCGTTTAATTTATATATTTGCAAGTAAGTTAATAATAAGGTGTGAAAGAGCTCTATAATCCCTATAATCATTGTCTATAAATATAAGATAGTACACAAACAAATTAATAAAACGTTTCTTTATTTATCATATTTTATTACATGAAGCAAATTTATCGATTTTCGAAAGGACAATGATTGTTACAAAATATTACCAATTTGAGGATTTCCTAACCAAATGCATTAGAAAGTGCAAGCAGTTGATAGCCTTGCGGAGAGGCATGCATTTATCTAGTATATAGAGTGAAACAGGAGTAGTGGATAGGCAAATCTGTATCAATTAACAAAAACGTAATATAACTTAAATTTATACAATATTGTAAATTGATGGTTGATCTACGTTAATTCAAGAAGGAGATGACCCGAGTGGCGGACAGAAAAAAATTAAGAACACATTGCAGGTTTTCAGCGGTTTAAAATAAAAAGATATAAAGAAAGTGAACTTAATGTGGCAGTATAAAAGAGAAATAACAATATTCAATAAATATAGAAATATAAAAAATTATATACTTATAAACAAAAAAAAAAAAAAAAAAAAGAAAGGAGAAAGAATTTTATTTTTTATATATTTATTGATTTACCTCGTCACATACAAGCATTATTAACAGAAAACGTCGGGCAAGAGCGAGGTGGCACAGTACAAGATATCCCTCGGACAAAACTCATTACAATACATTGACTAACAGACTAACAGCAGAAATTAGAAAACACAGAATACAAAATTTCCAGAACTTAACAGAAAATTTAAATACCACTGACAAATCATTATGGAGAACTACTAAAATACAAATCCTTCAACCATCCACTTTTCACTGAAAATAAGACTTGGGCACGATCAGATGAAGAAAAAACTCAAATGTTCGGCGAACACCTCTTCAAAACTTTTAACCCCCATCCTGATATCCTTAATCCAACCCATCTTGAATATGTTGAAGCAAAGATTCCAATTCCACTCCAAATGACCCTTCCTCCTAATGCCTTTCATTCATCAGAAATAATGAACATCATCTACCAATTACCTTCTAAAAAAGCTCCTGGCCACGATCTTATCACAGCACACATTCTGAAACAGCTCCCTCGTAAAGCCATTCTATTCCTTACCTATATCTATAATGCTACACTCCGATCCACCTATTTCCCTGACCCTTGGAAAATTTCTATAATAAAAATGTTTCCCAAACCCTCCAATCCACTTTAATATCCATCTTCCTACCGTCCTATTTCGCTCCTGCCCATTATGGGCAAAATCCTAGAAAAACTCTTATTAAAACGCCTCTATCCAATCCTCGACTCATATCATGTTATTCCTGACCACCAGTTTGGATTTAGAACATCTCATTCTACAATAAAACAGAGTCATCGAGGGGTTGATGTCATATCTGCCACATTGGAGCGCGGTATGTACTGCACGGGAGTCTTCCACGATGTCGAACAAGCTTTTGATAGAGTCTAGCATCCAGGTCTGCGCTATGAACTTCGTCAATTCCTACCCCCTACATACTTCCTTATAATCCGCTCCTACCTCACTGATAGAACCTTTAAAGTAAATCATAACCTACTCATCTCTCTTTTTTCAGTCTGCCGGTGTTCCTCAAGGTAGTGTCTTAGGTCCTATTCTTTATACGGTTTATACAGCTGACATCCCAACCCACCCTAACAACATACGCTGATGACACATGTATACTGTCTGTAAACGACTACCCAACTAATGAATCACAAACACTACGGACACACATAACATCTATTGAAGAATGGTGTCAAAACTGGAGAATCAAACTAAATCCTGACAAATCCCATCACCTCCGTTTACCCTCCGTCATAAACCTTTACCCTCCGTCGTTAACCTCTACCCTCCTGTCCTACAGTATCCTTTCTAAATACTCCACTAACACCTATTAAACAAATTCGATACTTAGGACACCATCTTGACAAGAGACTTACTTGGAATCCACACACAAGACTGAAACGACAAGAAACTGCTCGTAGATTCCGATTGCTACAACATTTACTTGACAAACGCTCTAAACTTCCCATTCAATACAAAAAATTGTTTCTTAACTAACGGTTGTGCAACCAGGTGATTTAGTCAGCTTCACGCTCAACGTCCAGGTTTTCCCCACAATTAAGGGTACACATTTTATTGATATATAAAGGGCATGAGGGTCTACTCTCACCAAGAGCAAAATCCCTGACCCAAAGAGTTCCCTCTCTCTAACGTTTTATATATAAAAACCGCTGCCATTTCGGTTTTATTAAACAACAAAAAAGGCGAATCGTTTTTAAATACATTTACAGATCCATATATCATTGTTTTAGTGGATGACTATCGTAAAATGGATGAGAGAAAGTGATTACTATAATTTAAATAGTCCCAATGCGGGCTTCACTAACCACCAAGTACAAGAGACGATCTTGCGGTTGTGGGTTCTGCCAGTACACTCCAGCGTGTATATAGGGAAGGGGTGGCCAAATTTTCTGTACATAAGATCTCCTTATCTCCTTTTTATCTTATAAATGTGTTGCGATCGACTTGCCATAGGGCTGTGAAATGCATACTATGTTTATCCAGTGTATTTCAGTGACGTATGGGTAGAAAAGTGATATATATGTTCAAAACTATTTTTTAAATCACTTATTAAGTTTTCGAGATATAGGTTCATGGAGAAAATTAATTTTCAGACCCACCTTTTGATAGCAGCATTCCATACATGCGATTTTTTAAAGGTAGACACTTTTAAAGGTAGATTTTTACTAACGTTTTTTTTTTTTAATAATTTATTTATTGTTATTTACAACTGTATACACATATATACAACAAGTAAATTTGCTGTAGGTGACATAATGACATGATACAAACATGTGCAGAATCTACCCACTGATAGAACTCCAATAACATTTCTAGAGGAGATCTCGAGACCATCTTCTTTTCAGACGCCTAGGAGGATTATTAGGTAATAAAGGAGAAGCCAGGTTAGAAACAAGTGGATTTGGGTGGTTGAGAAGTTTATCATGGAAGGAATGGTATCTGGTTCTGGCCAAATCGGCAACTTTTACTAACTTAAAATGCATTTTAATTTTTTTGTATCAACTGTAATGTATAAGTTGTACTATAGTTCGTAAATATAAAAAAGTATAAAGCTGCATAGTATGGCTGATAATTTTATTTCAATATTTTACTTTAATTTTTTTTTTGGCCAGGACAATGTATCACGAAAGAATAATATGACTTACCTTTTGCAAATCTATGAATGCCTCGCTGAGTATAAATCGTATTGAAAACAGTTATAAGGATTATTTACCAACGTAAAAAACAACAATAATTATTTAAAGGGCCAAAAACCTCACATCCAGGGGAATTAAAAGAACATGGATAATTAATAACTTTTAATCCATATTAGAACATTAAAAGTAATAATCGAATAAATCTCCAATATATCCCTTCCTACCCTTGTAGAAAAGTGCTGAATTTAAACAACTGAGTATAATAGTACAAGAGCCCAAGGGGATAATTAAGTCAGTTATTTCACGCTATTAAACTTTTAGTTTAAATGTAGAAAAAATACCGTAACAAGTAGAATTAGTTTAATAAATGATACCGTATCCCATAAAATAAATTATTATTGATCCTATCAGAGAAAGCAGGGACTGACATTTCCACCGTACGACTAAGTTAAAACACTCTTACTTGGGCTTTTACGATCACTTTATACCATTTGGTATTAAACGACTCCGACTAACCGAAGTACAAATCATATAAAAATTTAAATTAATAAATTTAGGCTAAGATATAACGGTATCTAAATAAATATTTCTTCAAAGCAAACAAATAAAATGGATTTTCCCTATTGACCTCATCTAAGCCCCATGAATAATCCGTAAAAGCCAACAACCATTCTAACTGTTAAATGTGTATTCTATAAGTGTTCTTGCTTTCTCTTGTAATGTTGGTAATTAAGGGGTATTTGTAATTAGTGAAGGTAGTTGTGATATTCTCAGGTGAAAGGGTAAAAATATTAGTACAAGAGCCCAAGAGGAGAGAAAAGGCAGTTATTTCACCCCAATTTTTGATTACTTAATTGGAAACTAAGTATAATTACTAGTCAAAATTTATGAGTCTGCCAAGTACAGATAGGGAGAACAAAAAATCCCGGCTGTTTCAAAACGTTACAAATAATTAATTTTTTATTCGGAGCTCTATATCTTTACAACTACCAACAAAAATAGAAAACCAAAGAGAATAATATTTAAAGTAGAGTAAATTTACTAAAATGTAAGCCCTAATAGAGCTATTTACGTCCAATAGTTCTCGAGTTAAAAAGTTCGATAGTTCTTTTTAAAAAGCAACATTTCATAAAAATGTTGTATAGAACGTATTGAAGAACTGAAACATCAGTAGCTAGTGAATTTATTTTGAAAAATTTATATCTCAAAAACCATTTGACGTACAGATGTCTATTAGCACTCAAATTAAAGCTAGTTTAATGAGCCATAAAGTAGAATATGACGTTTATTTCGTAGGAGAAGTAGTTTTCATGAAATTTGCTAATATAAATTGATTTATAGTTGTTCGGACAAATTTTCACTTGCCAAAATTATTTTCATATGTGAATATCATAAAAATTACTAGTCCTACGAAGATAAGTGTCATAAACTACTTTATAGTAAGTTAAAATCTATACGACATTTTATAAGAACAATTAAAAAGTAACATTTTGTGAGTTTATTTTGTCTAGTATCATAAACACTACTACTCCTATAAAGATAAACATTATTAATTATTTTCTAGTAAATTTACCTAGCTTTACCTTGAATGCTAGCAGACATCAGTTCGTTTAATGGTTCTGTAATAATGTTTTTTATAAATCAAACTTATTGTCCGAACATTTATAAATCAATTTATTTTAGCAAATATCATGAAAACTACTATTCCTAAGAAAGTAAAGGTCATTAACTACTTTATAGTTCATTAAGCTAGCTTTAATTTGATTGCTAATAGACATCAATACGTCACATATTTCCTGAGATATAGATTTCTCAAAATAAATTAACTAACTACTAATCTTTTAGTAGATTTTTAAGAAATTTTGCTCTTTAAAAAGCTATATCCCGAGAACTATTAGACGTAAATAGCTCTAGTAGGGCTAATATTTTAGAAAATTTACTCTACTTTAAATAATGTTCTTTTCGATTTTCTAGTGTTGTTGGTAGCTTTTAAGATATAGAGCTCCGAATGAAAAATTGATGTTTTTTGTGGTTTTAAAACAGTCACCTACCTATACTTGGCAGACTCATCAATTTTGACTAGTAATTATACTTAGTTTTCAATTAAGTAATCAAAAATTGGGGTGAGATAACTGCCTTTTTTTCTTCTCGCTCTTGTACTATATCTATGGGTAGTCATTGAAAGTTAAGGGGGTCGCTGTGGTTCTGCAAAATTAAAATTTATTCATAAAAGATATTCCTAAGACCGCACCTGCACCATCTCCCTTTTCTCCTTATACTTTATTTGATTTAAATAACATGTTGTAATCAAAACGCATAAAGAGTGGTATATTCTCACATATGAGAATAAAATTCATCAAGACATGAAAAAATTGTTTTTTCTTCAACTTTCCAAGTTCAACAAGAAGATAACGTATTTTAAATATAGCCTACTTAAAAAGTACAGAAGTATATTTTTAGAAACAAAGTCAAATTTAAAATTATTTAAATTAGATGAAATAAAAGTTAAAATAATTGAGACAGAAATATTTTGCTTATTTGCAAATATTCTAAAGCTATTGAGAGAGAAAAATAAGTATATCACGCACGCCACAAATTAATATCTATTATGTCTGTTTTTTTCCTTTTATTTCTTCTTTCTGTTTTCCTCTTCTGATTTAGCTAGATCTAGAGCTAGATAATTTATACATTTGTATAAATACATTATACAAATCCTCCTTTCACATTCTTGCCGAGATATACTTCAAATACATATACTTATAAAAGTATTTATTTCATAAATATTTGTAGCATGATATCCGGGCTAAGAAATAAAAAAAAAAACAGGAAGTCGAAACATTATTGTTTTGTTAACCACTAAAGAAACAATCAAAATTTATTATATATCACTACTAGTCTAATTGTAACCTTTGCGATATTTTTTAGTAACCGTTTTTCATTTTTTTCTTTATAAGATCCACTCTCCAGAACCAGTATACTTAACTTCAAACGCTTTTCCTCATTCTCACCATGTAAAAATATATTTTTCTTGCCGACATTTAAGTCCAAAATTAATAAATTTCCTTCTGCCATAGGAAGAAGAAGCTTGTGAACCAGCTACTCAAGTAATTTAATATAAATACATATAATGTATAACAAAAAAATGTTTTTAGTGATCACCGTGTAATATTTTATTATACATATAAGATGAAATTATATAATCTTTAAAAATTGAGTTTAACTGATGAAGAATGCATTTTGCGAAAAAAGTACAAATAAAAAAGTTATCTACATCAAATAATCCAGACTTTGACCGGAGTTACATTATGTTAATAAAAAAAAAAAATACAATCTAAACTACAGAATACAGTTATACAATTTGAACAACGAGAAGTACAATTAAATTAACAGTTGTATGATTTGTAAAATGGGGGTAGATCCACCGAATTCAGATTATATTATTATTTTAGATCTTGTTTTTTAATTACATTTTATTAGATATACATACATTTTATACATATATATTATGTATATAGATTATATACATATAAATATAACCTATAAATTATATATTATGTATAAAAATATCCTAAGAGAGATCATTAGTGACGATTATCTTCCACTTGTCTTGTTAAAACAGTTTTAGAACAAAAGGGATTAACGTAGGGAACCTTTCACCAAGACCACATTGATCTGCCCTAATGAACAATGTTATTCTTTCTACTGGTTGTTGAACTTGTAGCAAGTCGTTGGAGAAAGTGAATGTTCAAGTTGCAAGACCTTCCAACGATTGCAAATGTTTACAAGGTTGAAATGTCGATGCACTCTGCAGAACGACCAGTATCCTAGTTAAATAACATTAATCTAAATAATTTATTGGAATTGAATAACTTTTAACAAATTATACGAGCTTACTACACACTATTTTTTTACAGATATTTTATCATGATCATTTTTCCTCTTTCACAATGTGTATTACAACTTTCCATGTGGTTTTTCCATTGATAATTATTTATTTATGGTTGATTTTTAAAGAAAGTGTAGGATGACCTCAATCCAGTACATCCTGAATGAACAGCTAATTTCGAAGCTGCTGATGGAATCAATCATTAATTCTTTCGCATTTCGGACGACTAATTAACTTTAATTATTTATATATAAATATTACAATAGGTAATAGTAATAAAATAGGTCATATTTTGACGTGAATGACATCCCCTGACTAACTCTTGTAATAAAATCTATTGTTCACATTTATTCAATCCCAAATAAAGGTAACACAGCTCAAGTGATGATTCGTAATTATTGTTTATTTGTTGATAAAATAATTGAACCATGGTTGGATATTTATGTTAATGATTAAATGATTAAACCTAAGACTAAAGACTAACCCTTTACTCAGCTACCGGTCTTTGATATCCTAAATCTATTGCGTTCTGTTTTGACTTTCACTTTGAGATGCATTAAAAATTATTCACTCCACAACTTAAAACAGGCAATGACAGCGAACGACGAATGGGCGACCCTGACATAAATTTATCTTTCAGATTACTCTACAGAATTATGAAAAAAAGTAAAACACAAATTACCAAACACTTTTACATGATGGACGCCGCAGATATTCAACATGTACAGTAAGACAGCATACATTTGACAATTTTATAATTATGTTATATCCAAAATGGCTAACATCATCTTAAGAGAAGTAAGAACATTCGGAAATGGAATGATGGAATCCATTATTTAATTAATTTATATTGCTTTAATTATTTAGAAACAATAAAATATCAGGGTTTTTTTTTTTATATATGTTTACTTTGAGCACCGGTTTTATTTCATTTATTTATTTAGTATTCGTATTCCAGTTACTTTTTATATCTTTACATTTTTTACTATAATTTTGATACCTAAAGAGTGTTTCAAAGGACATCTAATGACTTCCACATATTTCACTTTTTTCATACGACTAAAGAAGAATAACGTCCAATTTCCAGTTGTCACGAATACTTTTCCAAACCATCATAAACGTTTCCCTCACTCATTGTAGATTAGAAAATGTTTTTTGCTCCTTCCATAGGTCTCATGACAATAATGAGACCAGTCACTTATACCATCAATGTTGAAGTTGTTCTCAACTGAGAAAAGGACACTTTCCTACTGACCTTTCCAATCAACATGGACGCGAGCAAACTGTTTCCGATGCTTTATTGCTGTTTCATGCAGAGTGTCCACTCCACATTCCCTTCCTTTTCATCATACGAGTCCATTCTTACTCCACCTCCGATAAAACTGCTACAGTAACCAAATCTAAAGATTGGAAATGGAACTTGATAGAACTCTCATCATATTGTTATATAAATAAACCTTCTAACGGAACCTGCAGTGTTCCATACAAGCTAATCATGCAGCTATTTTCAGCCACTGAGTTCATACCAATGGCCTCCCAAGATTTTTCTCCTTTTGATAAGCTTAGCTGTATTTGAAGAACTGCAGTTCAAAATGTGTTTTTTTGAAATTTCAGATAAATTAAATTTTCCACGGGAATTATAAAGTTTAGTTGGTAAGAAGTCAAACAATAAAATGTTTGAAAAAATTGGTTCTTGCCACTAATTTAAATAGCTTCGAAGTTTGTTATTCATTGCAACTCCCTAACCACCCAAAACCACTAGTTTTTAACCTTGCTTCCTCTTCCATTCCTGACAATCCTCCGAGGCGTCTGAAAAGAAGATGACCACGAGACCTGCTAATATAAAAACGTAATTAGAGAGCTACCTAACGGGTAGTTTCCCTACAAGCCTGTGTGATGCTATTATAATCTAAAATCAAATTTAATAGATGAATTATAATGTACAGTTGTAAATTTAAATTAAGATATTAAATAAAATAAAAAAATAATGTCTGACATAAATTTATTTAAAGGACAAACAAATTAAACTAAAAGTAATGGTTCACAAGTAGTTGGGAAGTATGAACGTACCATGGACCTAATTACACCTTAGCTTACCATTCGTTTAAAAAAAAAATATATTTGTCAAGCACCTAATATCGTAGACCCCTTTCTCCCGCTATAGCGGTGACATCGTGAATCAACAGCGAGTCGTTCACTCTCCACCAACTATCATCAGTCACATTCACCATCGCTAACGAATCGTTCACGTTGGAACTCTAACGGTCATTTTGGACTTGCTGCATCATCTCCCGGCACACTTACCTATATATCTTTTGGCAGTTATCTACGAGGTCTCTCTATAAGAGAAATCGCTTGCAACGTAAAGACCTAAAAAAAATTACCTTAGTTTTACAGTGAAATGAGAAGCAAGAAGAATAAGCAGTAGTGTTATATGAAACATCGAAATAGCGGGCAAAGTTGAGACAAAAATAAAAAAAATGTATTTATCTGTTACAATAAAAATTCGTATTTTAAGGTTTCTTGAAGTGGTAATTTTATTACTGTCAAGAATAAAGTTTAACCAAAGATAAAGAAGCCGTGATGCAGTCTCGGCTTTTCCCATTCGAATGGGATGCTTCTATTTTCCCTTTTTTCTCGTTTAGTTATCAATAAAATTCTTTAATATTTTGGATTTATCCATTGTTTACTATTATTAACAAAGAGAACTATTTATTATTTTCGAATAAACAAAATTAAAGGTGCTTTAGAGTAAGATTTTTTAAAATTTCATCAATTAAGCCCTGTCAGACTATTTCAATGAGGGTAAGGCCTAGATGACATCAAAGAGCATTTAATTGTACCAAGACAAGCCGAGTTTGATCAAAATCGTTAAAGCTGTTTTCGAGAAAATCGAAAACATGTGAAAAATATATTAAAAGCTTCACTTTCAATCGGTCGATTTTATCGAAAACGTCCCCGTCACATCTCTGGTATAGCCCACCTTAAATATGTAATTTCACTTTTGTAAAACTTGTCGTTTTTTATCTAGACTGTTCACAAACACAGACCATTTTGCGATACTTGGTTGTTTGGACTAAGGGGCCTCAAATGTTTATATCCGTTTTAAATTTTGCACGATCGCAAAATTTTCCCTTATTATATACCCCATATATAGTAAGTAAGTGAAAAAAATGATGAGTAACAAAAATAGTATAATCAATTTATATAAACCATTTTATTCACTATTATGATTCGTGAATAAATAAGAAAACCTAATCCTGATATATCCTTGCACCCGAGAAAATTATATCTCTTATCAATATGAATAAAAAACTACCTTCTATTAAATGAATATACTCTACTCCCCAATAAAATAAAGAGAATGCTCGAAAATGCGGTCAGCATATAAACAAACAATTATTTATTCGTGGTCTTCATGAGGGCTAAAAAAAAAAAAGAAATAACAACCATCATTCAGATAAACATAAAAATTAAAAGAAATAAATAGACCAACAAATACACATAATAATAAATTGAAAATAAAATAGTTGATTAATAACCATGAAAGTAGATAGCAGTAGTCAGATAACAATGAAAGATGAAATATAATATTATATAGATAAGAAGATATGTAAAAGATAAGATATATAAGAGTGTCTAAAACACTGAAAAACAATTCGAATCAACATAATGAACTGTATGAAAGAAAATGGAATATATAATACAATGGGTAAGTAACGTATATACGTCAGCAAGAATAAATATATATTTTTTTATTTATGTTTATTTTTGAGCGCACCTCCCCTCTCCCCCCATTTTCTCTACATAAATCCCAATGTATACACTGAAAATTTGAAAATGATTCCATAAGATCCAAAGCTCGCTAGCTTTGATATAAAAAATAATTTACTGGCCAAGACAAAAACATGTTATTAGTCATATGAATACAAAATTCCTATCATTCTTTTCATAATTTATTACGTAACTTGATCTTACCTGGATTGTAGTAAACAATTAGCATTTGAAACCACAAAAAACACAGTCACTAACATGCATTATATCACAAGTTTTTGGAGTCTTAAGTAACATTAACATCGTTCGCGCGCGTAAGTACCTTTTCGCGCCTTGGTGCTTGAGGTCAGAGTTACACCAGTGTTACCAAACACAAGAATAAACAAAAGTAGTTAATAAAGGAGTTTAGCCAGAATTGCTGCCTATAACTCTCTGATGAAGACCTGAAAATCGTCGGTACGAATAAATTATCTTTTGTTTATCTGTTTTTCCTGCTAGCCGGACCCCCCCTCCCCCGACACCATCTTCTCTTAAAAGTAGTTAATATCTTTTTTTTTTTTTTTTAAAAACCTTTACCACTCGACTAAATTACATATCTGGGATACTAATATACATTATTTCATTATTAATAAATTTAAACGTATGTTTATTTCTAACTAATAAAATAGTACTTTCCAGAGCCTAAAAAAACCAAAATAACAGAAAAATAATTTATTAAAAATTAACTAATCGTTGGCATTTTGAGGCCCCCTTCAAGCGAAAGCTCTCATATAACTGCACCCTCCCCCTTCACTACAGTTATGCCTCTGTTCCTGATTAATCAATTATTCTTCTTATTCATTGTTGGTTGGTCCTCCCAGCTACTTTTCAACTATGGTTTTTATAGGTTAACAAAAGAAAATATAGCATGGACCATCTTTCCAGTCAATGTACATGTTTAGAGCTCTCGAGTTTTTAATGTAACGTTGCCAAAGATTAAACTTATAAATGCAAAAACAATGTCCAGTGAAAACCTGTATGTTTTTTTTATACCACAAAAACATGCCTAACCTCGTTTCTATGAGTATCCAATATCATTTTTTCAGATTCATTTTACTGAATATGGAATTGGGGCACTGGTTCTTGTTACTCCAAGCCACAGATAAATAACAACATAACTATTAAATTAAATACTAAATAATCTTAAATAAAATAATTATTGTTTTAAAAAACCTTTAATATAAATATTGCTGTTTTAAATAATTTTCAGTACTAAATAAGATTATTGTTTGTTTTAAAATGTATATGGATGTACATAGAATATAAATAGATACATACATGTGGTTTGTCATAAATTTCAATCCAAAGCGAATTTTGAAAAACAATATATTTGAACAATGATAGGGACCTGTAATTGAAGCTGGTCTCCTATAAAGTGCAGAAGGCAGAGACAAAATATTGGAGAAATTGTTAAAAACTAATCGGCCCATAATTATACTAAAATGACTTTTTCATGTCATGTTTAATTTCCCAAGTGTCAAAGTCTTTAACATTGCCCATAATCTATTGGAATAATGTCAATGAATCAAACTCACACACAAAGCTCATATTTTCACTAGTCCCCTTTAATATGTTCCCTGCCCTTTGGTTATGTTCAGTTCTTTATTTTTTAACTGGTGATTAGATAAACTTTGAATGTTGAGAACATATTAGAAAAAGAGTTTCTTTTCAAGTAGTAATGTCAATTATTTAACTTATTATAAAGCCATATTCTTCATGTTGAGTCATTAATGAAATTCATAGTAACTTCCAAAGGCAAAGCAACAAATATGGTTCTTCTTAGAACAGCCAGTGTAATTACTTTATTAGGTATAATCAGCATAACTAAAAATAATGGACGAGTATCACGATTAATTAAACATAAAAAATGACGGGAAAAAAAAACTTTTTTGTATCAGTGTGAAAATAGAAAGGAAACAAAATGCATTTTTAGCTCTTTCAACTAATAATATTACCCCTAAATTACCTTTCAATATTTAATACCTCAAGTTTTCAGTAATATCTAACAAGAATTATCATTTGAAGCTACACATTTATATCTTTATATCAGTAAATATTTTAGTTTTTTTAAATTTCAAATATAATTTGTTGGACAATAGTTGAGTTACATGAAAATCGATAACTAAATCAACTCATTATCTAGTTGTAAAATGTGAGCATTAAATATGTTTTATAACTGCATTACTTACCTTGTAGTACAAATTGCATACTCGAATGTTTATTTAAAAAAAAAAATTTTAAATCATAAAATATTATAAGCATATTTTATGATTTTAAACATTTTTTAAAACTCTTAATGAATATTGTATGTACAAAAGGATTATTTCAGAAATAAGAAACTTGTTCAACAATGTTTATTTATATTTTAACAATTTTCAGGAAAAATATATACTTACAAGCTTATAACAATATTATCTTTAAATATACATATTAAAATTAACTAAAACATCTTATAAAAACTATATAAAATAATCAATATATATAAAATATAATGAGATGTTGGAATTTCTACATCCCACGCAGTCAATAAAAATATATATATATATATTTTTTAAATAAATTGACTTAAGTCCGTGTTAAATAGGATGTACTATCCTCAAAATTTCTGCAACAAACAAGAAAACATAGAAACAGAAGTAAGAATTTGAGCGCAAAATTTTGGAATGATTTTTTCATAAATAGATCAGTTAACATTCCTTTTCAACAATGCATCTATTCTACAGAACTATTTAACTAAAAAAACAAATTTATTTTATTTTCAAAGTCAAATATTATATTTTTTACTATACAAAATAAAATATTGAAATCAATTAAAAATAAATTAAACTGTGGTAGAATTCAGTAATTAAAATGATAATAGATAAGGGAACTGAATAATTTGAGATATTCTGACAGTAAAATGAAACATTTGCTATTCACTATATCTGAACATAACAAAATGAGCAATAAATTAGTTACGAGGGGAAAAAAAATAACAACATTAATAGATGAGCAGGTAATTCATAACAAAATTTGATAAAAATGAGTTAGACGATGGAATATTAAATAGTAATTAATATGGAATTAAAAATTCATTTTGGAACAAGTAAAAACTCAATTATCCCTGTTTTAAAACAATTATACCAGCATTACGAAAAAGAAAAAAAATTGTGAAGAAAATCAGCACTTTTATAATACTAACAATTATTCCTACAAATATAGAGACCATATAGATGGTTATAGAGACTAGTTTGCTCAATTTCATGCAACTTAAGATTAATCAGTACATTGTTTTATACTTATATGTAAACAAATTATTTACATGATGATGGTAAACAAAAATTTAAAAAAAAAAAAAATTGCAACAAAAGGATAATTAAGAAATAGTTTACTTGTTTTTGGAATCATCAAAAAAATTAAAACGTTTTAAGGTAAATGCTTGGTCCAAAAAAATGGCTGAATAACACTCTGAAGATCATTTTTAATGCGATAAAAGTGTAAGGTACAAAGATCAATTTTTAAGCTGTAGTTTGTAATATAACTTTATAATGGGAACTGTCTGTTCTGACATATTTCTTGGCGTTCAAATGAGATAAAAATCAACAGATCATAAGTATAAAAAAGGATAAAACTTTCAATTAAGCCAGAACATGTCCTCTAAAGATAAATATTTTCTCATTAGGTTTTACTTCCTTCATCGAAACTAAAAAAAAAATTTTTTTTTATCTCATAATCATCAAATTTCATCACCTTCATATACAGTTGACAAAGCAAAAATTAAAAGATTTGAATTCTAACCTATCGCCCAGAATACAGAAATAAATAAATATAATATTGGTCAGTATCTTTCTTATTTTTAAATATTTGATTAAAAATAAATAGCATAAAGTAATATGGTTATTTTTAAATATTTAATTTAAAAAAGGCATCTGAAAATGCAACAGCTATTCCAAATGCATAGTTAATCTTGACATAAACGAATATTCATCTGAATAAAACATATTTGTTTCTATAAACCTCATCACATGCACTACGAGTATTATAAATGGCATTTGCTCAATTACCAATGTTTGTTTAATATAAATTATACGTAACTAGGAATCACAGTCACAACCTAACTTAGTTTGATTTGAAACTATTGTCAATTATCTTTTCACAATTGAACAATTAGTTTTTGTTTTTTTTAAGCTGTAAATTTCATTATAACTTCAGTAAATAAAATATACATCTGTTAGCAGGTCAAGTTTAAAAATAAATATTTACAAATACAATCAAACGATACTCTTAACAAAAATAAAAATAATAATTTACTTATAATATTACTTGGAGATGAGCTGTATCTGGCACTCATCACAGATCCTAACAGGTTTTGAAGAAGAACTAACAGGTATATAGTTAGCACAACAAGAGCTGCAGAATATTTTCCCACAATTTCTGCAATGATGCTGTAAAGAGAAAGCGCAGATAATTGCCATGTTTATCAATGATCAACAAATTTGAATTTAAATATTTCAACTGTTATACTTTTAAATTCTGTGTATGTGTTAATTTCTATTTTTGCACTACCATTAGAAATTTTCTATAGAACTATTTCTTAATATAATATTTAACCCAATATATAAAAAACAATATTTTTTTGTTCATACTTTATGCAATGACAGACTGCTCATCCGATTGTAAAGGGGCTTTTTGATAAATATTCAGGATTTTCCCAGGAAGAGTATAGGCTGGTCCGATTTTTTCGGTAAGCAAAAAAGTTACAATTTTTGGCGTTAAGCTCAGAAAGCATACTTTTTTTTATGGCTATTATATGCAAATCAATTTGCCTCTTTCTGAAGAATAAGAAAAAAATATTACTGATTCTATCAAATATATATTTTTTTATGAGGATATCAGAAAAGAAGGTAAACCAATTTTTTTTTTTTAGGAAAAAACATCATATACATTTTTAGTGTCGTCTGAAATTCTAAAACAACATTTTTCACCTTGATTTATTTGGAGAATCGTTTTCCATAAACCATAGCCAAGTTTGGTGTAGATTGGTAGAGTTGTGTTGAAGTTATTTATAATTAATCATTCAAAATAAATCAAAGGCCAATGTCAGAAAAAAAATGTGCCAGAAAATTTTATTTTCCGATTTTTGGAAAATTCATAATTGAGGGTTTCTTGAGGTACTAAAAACAAATATCAACTTTGTTTCACTCCTAAAAAATCTTTTTCCACAATTTGATAGATCAGACATTCCTATATTATAATTATATATATTATTTTTAAACTTTTTTTAAAATACTAATAAATTATATATTATATATAACAATCAATATAACGGAATACCTTTCTTTTTGTCATGGTAAAGACAGTGTGACAGATATAACAGTGAGTTGCTTCTTTATCTGATATCCAATTCGCTGAACCAACTACCGGGTTAACCCCATTAGATCCTTCAACCTCTTCCTTCAATTGAGACACCTCCAGTTTGGAAGCGCTCAGATGCCGGCCGAGCTCTTCCAAAGTCTCCTCTTGTTCACTACACTTATCACTGATTTTTTTATGTTCTGCTTGAAGAGTTGTGTACTTCTGTAAATAAATGTCTAGCTAAAAAATCTTAGATAATTATTTTTGGAAAGATTGTTATCTACAGAAGGAATTAACTTTTATAAATTAGAACTCACAATTATATCTTAAATTTGGGTGATCCACCGATGTAGAAGACATTACAAATAGAAGGTAAAAAGCAAATACAAAAATAAAATTATATTTTTCTCCCAAATATCTTTCACAGGTAACTCATAAAAGGATTAATTTGTTCATAAAAGGATTATGTTGTTCTTTGCAGACCGCACCCCCCAACAAATTTCTCCAATGATTAATGCTATTATTGATTATTGTACATATTATAATAGATTTATTGAGGAAGATTTCAAATCAAAAGTCCAAGATCATTCAAATCATCTAAGTTGATAAAAATATAATAGGAATATTCACAACTAGTAAATCATTATAAATTCATATTTTCTATCAATAAAAATTGAGAAACTAGACATTTAAAATGCTCTAAAAACAACATAACCAGGATGTTTGTATATATTTTTAACTTTACTCTCATTTCGTGAAATTTAAATACAAATATACATACGATCAATTCCCGACATATAATTTAAAGTAAAAAAAAAAAAGAAAGAAAAGAAAGGGGCTGTTTGTTTCTGTACTTTTTTGAAAATATTTTATGGTCTTGGATAGTCTTTATGATACTGGAGTAGCATGGCGATTTTTAGCGGCTTTGGGTAAAAGGACATGATGGTATTGTAAGTAACGAAAGAGCAGACAAACTAGCAAAAAAATCAGTTTGTGACAACCAACTGCCAACTAAATATAGATTAGTTCCTGTTTCTTATGATAAAAATCTTTATTAACCGACTTAATCTTTAGCTGTATTTGTATTGCACAAATTATTTAAAATATACGCCTCTTCTATAAGGTTTACTACAGAGGAGAAAATATATAAATAAATAAAAAAGTATTCATAAGTAGTAGTATAAATAAATATTCAAAATAATGTTTTTTTGTTGTTTTTTTAATTTCAAATATGCATAAATTATTTTAAAATCTTTGATTATATGACCTATATTTATAAAAAATAATAATTCCCTAAAGGTCAAAAACTTAGAATAAAATTACAATGTTTTAAATACATAAATTTATTCTCTTCTTGGATATTTTGGGGATAACCTGTCCCCCTTCTTCAGCAAAGTATAATTCACTGTTTGTTTTAAAAATAGTACTTCTACAAGATTTAGTTTCATTCATGGTAATAAATAGGATAAGCAATTAATAAATAAAATGAAACAAACAGATTGTATAAAACTGTAGATGTAGTGTTTTTAAAACAAACAGTAAATTATATTATGCTGAAGAGGGGATGGATGTTCCCCAAAATGTCCAAGAAGAAAATTAAAAAGATTTTATTTTTATTTTAAGTTTTTGATCTTTAAGCAATTGTAATTTTTTTTTAAATTTTTATTTTTTTCTGGTATATTATTAACTCTGGTATATTTAATCATTAATCTCCTTACATTTCATATTATATTTTTAGTAGAAAATATATAATTAAATGTATATATATAACAGCTGTTCAACCTTTCGCTTTGAACAGCCTTGATGAAGCCCTGCAAAGTGGGCCGAAACGTCGGACATTAAATTGTTATAAACTATTTGTTCTTTTTTTGACCGCAACCCTGACCATCTTCTTATATATAATTAAATGATATATCTGATTTATGTTTTTATGTTTAAAATGTCCACATTATACACAATCCTTCTTAACTTTATCTGATTAATTAATAATTATCAGCACCAGGCTGAATACAATGAAAATTAATAAATATTGTTGTTCCTTGAATAATGTTATTTAATTAACTATCAATGTAAGTGACTTCAAAGAACTTTGGGTGACAAATAACAAATAAATGTAAAAAAGTATCAAATACAAACAATAATTTATATTTTTCCTATTTTCTATTAATAAATATGAAAAAAATTACCTTTGATATTATCCTAAGTTCGTTTAATTCCTCTTGCAGGTCTTTAATGAGAGCTTTATCTTCAATTATTGCTTCTTCTAAGCTCCGCCTCATGTCTCTTTCAGCTCTGAGAGATTCAGAAACTTCTGCTGCAGCTTTCAGAGCTTGTTCGGCAGCAGATTTCCCCTTCTCAACCTCCCTCGCCCTTTGAAAACCCCTTCTTTATATCTTTTACTTCATAAATCAATTTTAGCTAGTACATTGCAAGTTCTTACTGTAAAATTTATTATAGCATGAATGATTTTATTAACAGATATGAAACAAACTAAATTATACCTCTTTGTGAGAGATAATTATGTGCTACCTATCTGTAAACCACAATGAACAATAGAAACACATTCATTTAACAATTGATCTGTGAGATTTAATTGAATCAATTGTTTTAAATGCCTAATTCAGTTGTATTATTTGTTCCAAACCAAAAAGAATAGACTAGTTACTTATAACATCTCATCTCTAATCAACAGATATTTTACAGAACAGTCAGTATCAGATGAGAGTTCACTAAACATAAAAATAAATTAACAAGATTTATAATAAGCCAATATATCTTGGAAGAAATATGCCCTAATGAATTAGTTATCACTATGAAAGTGGAAAAGTGGTTATGGTTAATGGTGGATAGCCAACCTTAATTTTGGTTTTATCGACTGGTTTTATAAAATCTTCTTATTTGATCGGTTACTCAGTTACTTTTAGTACAAGAGCCGGGAAGAAATAAAGGCAGTTATCTCACCCCAATTTTTTATTACTTCAATGAAAACTATGTATAATTACTAGTCAAAATTAATGAGTCTGCCATGTATAGATTGTGGGAATAAAAAATGGCAACTGTTTGAAAACATTAATTTTTCATTTGGACCTCTATATCTTTAAAATTACCAACACTAGAAAACCTAAGAGAGAATTATTTAAAGTAGAATAAATCTCCTGAAATATTTGCCATAATAGAGCTATCTACGCCTAATAGTTCTCGACATATAGCCTTTTAAAAAGCAACATTTCATAAAAATTTACCGAAATATTTAGTTAGAGAGTTTATTTTGAGAAATCTATATCTCAATAAGCATTCAACGTACAAATGTCTATTAGCACTCAAATTAAAGCTAAATAATTGCTCTATAAAGTAGTTTATGACCTTTACCTTCGTAGAAATAGTAGTTTTCATGATATTTACTAAAATAAATTGATTTATAGTTGTTCAGACAATAAGTTTGATTTATGAAAAACCTTATTTCAGAAACTATTGGACGTACAGATGTCTGCCAGCACCCAAATTAAAGCTAGTTAAATTTACTATAAAATATTTTATAACTTTTATCTTTGTAGGAGGAATAGTTTTGAATGACAAAATAAACTCACAAAATGTTTATTTCTAGTTGTTCGTATAAAATGTTGGATTTTTGAAAAAATATATCTCTAGACCCATAAGACGCACATATGTCAGCCAACACTCAAAATAAAGGAAATTTAACTTACAATAAAGTAGTTTATGACACTTATCTTCATAGGGGCAGTAGTTGTTATGATATTAACATATGAATATAAATTTGGCAAATGAAAATTTGGCCGAACAACTATAAATCAATTTATTTTAGCAATATCCATGAAAACTACTACACCTACAATAATAAACTCATAAGCTACTTTATATCCCATTAAACTACCTATAATTTGAGTGCTAATAGACATCTATACGTCAAATTGTTTTTGAGATATAGATTTTTCAAAATAAATTCACGAACTACTGATCTTTCAGTACATTCCATACATTTTTATGAAAATTTGCTGTTTAAAAAGCTATATCTCGAGAACTATTGGACGTAAATAGCTCTATTAGAGCTAAAACTTTAGCAAATTTACTCTACTTTAAATGATGTTCTCTTAGATTTTCTATTGTTGTTGGTAGTTGTAAAGATATAGAACTCCAAATAAAAAATTAATTATTCTTAACGTTTTGAAACAGCTGCCATTTTTTATTCCCGCTACCTATACTTGGCAGACTCATCAATTTTGACTAGTAATTATACCTAGTTTTCAATTAAGTAATCAAAAATTGGGCTGAAATAACTGCCTTTTTTCTTCTCTTGGGCTCTTGTACTATTTGGAAAAACTACATAGAAATCAAACTTGAGTTACAAGAAGCTATCTTGAGAACTAACCCAACCATAATTAAGAATAAATAAAAATTTAATTGGATAATTATTTAACAAAGATAATTATCTTAAAATATTACCCCTGGAAATTGGAATAAAATTATTTTCAATATTATTCAGATCAATTTACAATATGATATATGAATATTGTCGAATCGAACTAGCACTTCTCTCACTCTATCTTAAGGTTATCCCCGCTACTTTGGTATGTGTGATATAAGTTCACTGTGGGTATAAAACATATTTTTCAGTTGTGTAATTTAAGAAATACTATTGACAAATGATATATACATGTACAAAAATCATTTAATCATAGCACTGATGAAAACAAATTTATAACGACTTTTTTAAAACATTGACTTAGCACAAAATAATACAATGGGTATCAACATATGTGGAATTTTTAAATATATTAAACAAATAGAAATTATGAATCATGGCAAGTTTAATTTAAATTATAGAAGCATAATTACTATTCACTTCACAAGTAAAAAACACCGATAGCACCATTTAAGCAAAGCTCTCTAGTATGTATATACATAAATAATGAAAAGAAAATGAGAAATTATTGCATTGTAGTCTTTTAGGTTTAAAAAGCATTTTGTTACAGCAGCACCTGTAGCTAAGCATTCATTGCTCATTCATAATTGTAATTAATAAACAAGCATATACTAAATGGCTGATTTTTCCAAAAATAGGCATTTTGTGTCTGCAGATCACATCAATATTTTTTCCCTGAATTAATTTTTATAATATAATATATATAATCGGCTACTAATTCATGTTCATTCATACATTTCATTCCTTTGTCGCCAAACAATACCATCTTGTAAGTAATTATCAAATATATTACTATTTTATATTTTATAATGGATGGCCTAATTAATATTACAGACAAACATTTTTTTTTAAGCCAAAATTCTCACTACTTAGTCACTTTTTAATTTAACTGCTGACAAAAAAATTATATGCATGAAAAAGGAATGGAATTTTTTATTAACCTAGAAGGGTGGGATAAAAACCACCTCTAGGCCCTCACATAATAACATATTCCAGGCTTGCTAGAGAGAGAGCTCAGGACAATAGTATATTATTAATGTATTATATTATTATAGTATATTATAAAATTTGTGAAAGTATTAGTTTTCTTTTTGGTTTCCAATTGTTTCAATTCTAATATAATTTTTTTGAATTCGAGAAAAAAAGAAAAACTATTATTTTACAAAAAAATCAACATTTTTGTTGGGAAAATATCAACATTTCTCGTTCTATTGGGTCATTAATTTACTATTTAATAAATAATGAAAAGATGAAAAACTTCTATGAAAGAAGTTTGGTGACTAAGAGCTAATGAACATGCCAAGAAATGATTTTGGAGAAAAAACAGCAAATCACCAACATTTTATTTCATGAAAATCAAACATTCAAAATACCTAACTTTGGTAAAATGGGTTTAATTTTGTTGATTGGTGTACATGGAGATATGAAAGAACAGACATGGGCTCATTCATCTATCAACTTTAAAATCTTCCAAAGACAACCTTTCTCCGAAAATTTCCTCTACTTCTATAAACTTTAATTGTATGATCCATTTGTTTTTTTTTTAAACCCTCCAGAATCCTGTATAGAGGATTTTGATCCCTCAGAGATCCAAATTATTCATATAAAAAAAAATTAAAATTACATCTAAGACATAAATATTTAGAGAGGTGGATAAATCTCAAGCATTGTTAATTTTGTTAGGCAGAAATGTTTAATTTGAAAGGGAAAAAAATATTAATTATAATACAAGTTTTTTTAATACCAGGTATTCCTTTTCAAATGAATGTTTTTTTGCTTTCAACTCAACAACTCAAATGAACTTTTACTTATCATTTTTCAGTAAATTATATAATTAAATGTTTTTGAAATTTTTGTTTCCGAAGTGTTTTTGAAATTACTTGTCCATAGTTAATTATTATCTTTTATTATTGGACATTGTGAAATTTTGAGAATATATAATATTAATTAAGACATAAATAAAAATATATTGATATTTGGCTTTTTTAAATTATTAAAATGATTGTTATATAGTCTTATACAATCATTAATTATAAAAATGGAGAAATTTATGTAAAAAGATCTATTCTGCTCTAATATAATTATAGGATGGATTAGATGATGGACAAATGCCCAAAATATCTCCAGCAAGAAAATAAAGACGTGCAATAAGGATATTTCTTGAAAAAAATAAAAAATACAATAAATGAGAATACTTTATTTGAATGTTAATAATAATAAATGAATTATAAATATAATAGAGTTACATTTTATTTTGAATCATTTTGCCCAGCAAATTTTTATGAAATATAACCAAATTTAATTTAAATTTTTGAATTACTATGATACAGTATATCATCAATTTAAAAGTAAACATATTAACCCATTTGTGACCAAAGATTTTTCAGGTTTTTTTCAATTTTGAAATATATCAAATTATGCTTCCTACCAAAGTTAATTTTGATGTTAAAAGATAAGCTATTGAGTAATTCTATACTTGAAGGTTTCATTTACAAGTAGACAATGCACTTTACAGACAAAAATTAAATTCTAGCTAAATATTTAAATCATATGCAAATAAGGTAAAATTTTTAGTGCATTTGATTTTCCTTACAGTGGATTAGGTCATGCTTTTCTATAAAACTAAACTAATTTTTATGGTTCAAGATTTTTGATTATTTATATTTTTACTTCCATGTTTTAGCCTATACAGCCAAAAGTTTTTTAGCTGTGGCTAAATATGGTTTTGTTTATTTATGTTGTTCTTTGCTGACTGCACCCCCGACAAACTTCTCCAAGCATTATTCTACGGTCAACTATCTACACCTCATCAAAAGTTTTTTAGCAATTTATAATTTTTTTTCAGAATTATTTTAGACAGTTTCATGAAACTTACTTGCTTTATTTACTTGTTTATGCTATGATAAAGATGCTTGTGCTAAGTTCTCCTATAAATTTATTGAAAACATCTAGTAAAATACTTCCATCAAAGTACTTTATGGGATAAAGGTATCAAGAACTCTACTTTTTAATTAATAGAATCTTAAAATTGAATTGCATTTTTTAAGTGTGAGTTAAAATCTAAACAAATTATTTTAAAAAGTTAGATCCAACATGGAAAAACAAATTGATATGGAATATAATAATTTTATTATATCACTATTCATACTTACATATAGTAATTTTTTTTACCACCTTGTTTAAGATTTAGTTCCCAAAATCTTCAAAAGTAGGTTAAAAAAATTATTCATTTACTGAAAACTTGGGATTAGTCTCACTAAACATTTCAAGCATAATATATAAGTGCTTTTAAAAGTTTAAATTAATTATTAAAATAAAAAACTACTAAATTAAAATGAAGCTATGATACCAACCTAGTATGTTCTGATAATTAACCAATATTATAGAGCACAATTTCCTTAAAAGTTATTTTTAAAAGATGCAGGTTCTTGACCGCAAATTTTCATAGGCAATTTTATAATTTTTTTTTTCCAGATTCTTTCTTTTCATAAATTTGTTTGACACATAAAATTTATAAAAATTTAAATGAAAACATACTTCAAACATAAGATTACCTGACAATAATTGTTAATAATTTCTTTTTTTTTAACCTCTTTTTCTTGGAAAACTACACGAACTAATTAATATTTAGATTGTGAAAATTTCTGAATTAAATCAAATCAGCATTCATTTTTTCATTTTTTTTTTTAATGTAGCAACATTCTATCAAGTATACCTAACCTCCATTTTGTCAATATTATTACAATACCTTTTTATCAATGGTTAAGTTAACCAAACATAAATA
>NW_027107090.1:328243-353847 GCF_000696795.3 Halyomorpha halys | reverse complement strand
CCAGTGGGTTACGGAAGTGGACAGTTCATGTATAAATGAGTCATAAAAAAAAAAATAATGACAAGGGAGAACACCGAACTTTGTACAAGGTGACGGGTGGAAAATTCACCATGTAACATGTAAAAACGAATTGACATTTTTGAAATAACAGGGATGGTCAGTGAACTATATAATAACTAGATGTATTAGAAAATACTGTCTCAAAGCAATTATACTGAGAAAATCTTTCATCTCTATCCTGATCACTCAGAAGATTACAACAATACAGCAATCAAATAGTGAGCTATTTACTAAGTATATTACCAGCAAGAACACTGTACCAGTCCTTCCATATTTGTGGTACAGAACTTGATGAGTTCCTTAGCTAGTATAAAACTACTTTTGGTATAAATAAATAAAATAAATTAGTGGGGAATTCTAACATAAGAGGTACACTGAATAACTTTCACTAGATAGGCATCATCTCTATAGATCCTTCATAATTGGTCTATGTTAGGACCTTCACAAAAAAAATTAGAATTAAATTTCAGAGCCAAGACAATTTGGTTTCTTTTAACTTCATTCAATATAAATTAAAAAGAAAAAAAAACAACCATATAGTGTTACATACTGAACCAATTGCGGTGCAAGACTGAAGCAAACCTATCAGATTGTTCCACATAGTATGTCAGTTTTTCGAAAATATAAGTAAATATATAAACATTTTAAATCAAATAAATTTGTAATTAGGAGCAAATGTTAGTTATATTAAGTGAATACTTAATCTCAAACATTATTAACGATTATATATTTAAAGTTAAAAATTTACCTTATAGTATATCCATAAGACCAAATACTAAATGATATTAGAGTGAAATTTTTTTAAAAATATCCTACCTACTATTTCTTGGAAATCCGTGTCATCAAACAAAAATCACTTTTAGAATTAAGATTGTTGGTACAGAATATGAAAATATCCCTCAAATATTTGTTCAAAATCTTATCTTAACAATGCTTAGTGCAGAAATATAAAAATAGCAAAATACTCTACTGAAATTCATATTATTACATATATAAAAAAATTAAATAACACTTTTCTATTTCTAATTTTAATTATATATCATAATTAGTTTCCTTCATAAGACCTCTACTATTTATTGTAAAGGAAAGTGGAATTATTAAGATATGCCTCCTTGTTTTACCTCATGCTATGAACTTATTTAATAACCATTCATCAAGGAATGGATACTATCATAAATGGAGAAATAGGTATAATTCAATTGCCCGAAATCAGCTCAAGTAACACAGCACGTAATCCAATAAAGCATTTGAGTTTTAATGAATTTTGTTCTATAAAATAAAAAGTAAATAAATACTTTTCCCCTAACTTCTTCATTAAGGCAGTACCAGCACAGTAAAATTTTTACTAAAAATAAGAAAGGGTAAAAACAAAAATTCTGAATAAAATAATATAAAAATTAAAAATAACTAAAATGAAATGAAAAGCAATTAAGTATAAATCAGTGTAGCTTTTATTTATAATTTACAAGTATATATTCAGCAAAATACAATTACAAAATATACATATGTATTAATTAGACTACAATGCATTTCATATATCACCACTTTGAATGGCTGCCTGGAGTGATAATGAAATCCAATTAACTCAATTTAGTCTATATGTACATATACAATCATTTCATTCTCAATCTTTCAAAGTTTTAAATGAATAAAAGAAAGAAGAAAAAACCCATTTAAAAAATGTTAGCTATCGATGAGAAGCAACTTTACACTATTCATTATTTTACAAAACCCTTTCAGCAATTTTTTTTTTATTTTACACAAAGTATTTCAGAAGCAGATTCAACTGTGAAACATGCCAGTGATTGAATACAATGCAATTTCCTACATTTATGAGATCTTTCAGAAAGCTGATTGGCAAAGCTACAATAAAAGAGTTCTATTTTGACCAACAACTATTCTTCGCATATACATGGTTATTTGAGATGTTCACCTTAATCGAATCACTTCACCATTTCATTTTACAAATTATCCAACATTTAGCACTACTATTTTTTATTTTATCAATAAAAATTAGCTATTTTTTTTTTGTTATTTTTTGCATTTTTATCATAAATATTCTTTTATATCAAGGAAAAGTTATTACAATAACTGTTTTCAATTTTTTTTAAAGCTATATGCAAATGACAAAAGAAGCAAACAAAAAATGAAATGTGAGTCTGCTTTAAGCTGGCTGTTTTGTAAAAAGTTTACAAAATAACATGTTACATTAGCTCTAAAAATAATATTGACTACTTGATAAAATATAAAAAAAATAAAAAACAATAGTACATACTTGTCGTCCATGATTTGTAGCGTGTCAGTCATTGCAAAGGTCTTAGCTTCCAGCTTGGAAATGAGCTCCGTTTTGTGCATGAGCGAAGATTCACATTCCTGAGAACCAATTAATAACCTCTGCAATAACTAGTCTTTCCAAAAAAATTAAGAAACTAAGTATTCGCTACAAACCATAGTACAATTTAAAGAGTCTGACAAATATTCGACATAAACAAGAAAATCCTAATAAAGCTTCAACACTGCTTATGTTTGGTGAATTTATTCCGAATTCAAATTATAAAACATAAAGTATCTTTTTAATATCTATATCACATCAAGGGACTGGATTTATATGTATTTAAATTTTATTTTATTTTTTAAACTTCCTAGGTCCAAATTAAAACCTTTAACACTTTGTGTTAAGTTTTTGGAAAAGGTTTAATTTTGTGAATTAGAAAAACAGTTTCAACCAACTGGGAAACTGTACAAAGATAATAAAGAAAAGATAAATAAAAAACATAAAATTTTGATGTTTTAATTCAAAATAAGGTTACTAGTCAGTACTAGTTAATGAAACTAAATATAACATTAATGATCTTATTGGTGCAATGGGTCAAAATGCACATAATTTTATTTTTGGTAATTTTAAATAATTGGCAAAAAAAGTACACCATTATTTCAAGTTTTTTATTACATATAAATCCGGTCCTTATTTATTACATTATAAATGCATACCAGTTCATAAACAATTGCTTAAGAGTTAACATATCCACACAACCAATTAACAACAATCCATAACTGACACTTAAACACAAACATTTAAGCCATGTAGAGAATACAAAATATAATGTCTCAAGACATGCAATGTAAAATATTAATTGCATACATTTAAGCACATTTTCATCGATAAAGTGTTCCCATTTTCACTTAAGAATATTAGGTGCTTATATAATATGACTATTATGTGTTTAAGGCATCAATAATGTGTTAGTTATGGTCAATAATATAGGCTCTCAGAAAAATAACTTGAAGAAATGTATTAGTTCACAATACTACCATAAATATTATTATAAATATATTTGTGCTTAAATTTATGCCTCTCCTTAAAGCATCATAAGTGAAAACATGCTAAGATTTTATAAATATATATACATACAAAAATCGAAACAAAGAAAATGAAATACAAAATGCAACAGAAAGTATAGCACAAAACATTAAGGAGAGAAGGTCTGGTTAGTAGCGTGTCAGTTAAGGAGGATGTTGAATGGTTATTTCTTGGGTAGGGGTTTAGGTTTCTCTTGGCACTTCTTCAGACCATCAAGGAGCTGCCCAATCTGCATCGTTTTGTTGTGAAGTCTCGTCACCATCTCCCCTTTCTCCGTCAGCTCAATCTCGCATTCCTATCAAACAACCATTACCGAAACATGCACCACCTCACATCCCACATTACACATGCAACAACCATTATTATAAGAGAACAGAACCATTAAAATATTCTTTAATTAATTAAATAATGAAATTATAATAATTGAAATAAGATATATAAAAAAAAATTAATAGATTAACAGTTAAGTAACAAAAAATAAACCTACATACATAAAAAAAAAAAAAAAAAAGAAACTTAGAAAATAAATAACATTAACCAGTTAGATAATAAAACATTAACAATTACCTGCAGTTTTCTGTACATCTCCAAATTGATCTGTTTTATATCATCCAACTGCCTCCTCAGGGAAATTATGGTATCTTGTTTGTCATGAATATCTTTTTCTAGCAGTTTCATTGCAACTTCCATTTCAGCTTTCAAACTTATCTAAAACACCATACAATAATTAATTAACAACATATATTTATAAAAACTGAACAGAGAAATAATTATGACAGTATTTAATACAAAACAATAAGTTTTTTGGTTTTTAAGAAAAAATATTTTATTTTAATTTTTCAATAACTAATGGAAAGTTATGTTTTCTCTATTATTTTTTTGTTGTCAAAGTTTGTTTAATTTGAAGGCATGAGGTAATTTTTCTATATAATTTTAACATAAAATATGTTTATCAGAAACCAATTCAAAAAATCATAATAAAATTTTATCAACAGAAACTGTAACTCCCGTACTCCAGATGTCCTTAAAAGTCTTCATCCATAAATATCATGGTGTTTAGATTTGTCATTCGCCTAAAACTTAAACTGAAGGCGTTAATCAAATCTTATCAAACTAGCAGATCCCTTCCCTTATTTTGTAAATGTAACCCTAGTACTAATATATATTATAATATAACACTACAGACCAATGAGGTTCTAGGATTTCTCAATGAGTCTTTGCCACATCAACTTATTCTGACTAGCCAGAGGAGGGTTGGGCTTGGATTTTAAACTTTTAAATTATTAGCCGAACTGAAATTAAGAAAAAGATTAACAATGACTCACATAGACCTAAAATGTGAACAATGGAATAATCTTTCATTGTATAGATTGGTGTCACTTCAGCAACTTCAACGACAGGGCCTGTATTATCATTATACAGGAGGTGAGGAAAAAGAAAAGGGATCCTTTCAGAAGTAATCCAACACCATCCAGCTGCTAAAAACAACATTCTTCTGATATAAGATTTATGGTCAATGGAAGACCTGGTAATTGATTTTCCTCTAGTCAACCCTAGAATTTCTTAGATTAAGAGCAAAATTTTATAATTATAAAATTCTCAGTAGCTATGCATAGACAGATGTATCACCAGATGATGAGAAAGAAGTTTTTTATGATCCATTGGACAGAATTAAATAGTAGAGTGACATAAAGATGGTGTTTTGATGCAAATGTTTTAATGAGGGGTTTAAATGTGAAAATAGGTAAGAAACAGATCTTCAGACTGCTTTTAGAGAAGTACAGCCCCCATAACAATAAAAATAAAACGGGACTTGGACTATTTCAGATAACATCAAATTCCAAATAAGAGATGATTATTGAATAAAAATTCATGATATAAATGAAATTTATTAAAAGTAATAAAAAAAAAAAAGTATCTCTAGTCAATAGAAATTAAAGCTTCTTTTTCTTTTATCAGGCATACCGTCACTTTTCATTTGTGTATCTTGCCAAATGACAAAAAAATAATTTTCATTGAATTGAATTTTTTAAAAATAAAATAGTGAGAAAAAAATTAAAAAACAATAACAAACTGAATCAAAATATGTCTAAGAAAATAAACAGAATGGAAGGAGGGCTGCTATGAAAAACTTCAATCTCTATTTTCATAATTTTTATGAATCTTATAACATCTTTATTTAAAATAATTTTAGAATCGGTTGGGATACTACCAAAAAGAAATTCTAAATCCTATTCTATCATTTCATAATTTTTTGTTTGAAGGTGAATCACAATATTCTCTTGGTGAAGATACAGAGCAGCGTCTGGGCTAAGTCCAAACACTAAATCTCGATATGAGTCAATTCTGTTTTTCGCAATGTGCAATGAGTCTAGTGCTAACTAAAATTATGAAGGAGTTTAAAATATTGATAAATTTGATTTTAAACATTGATTAATTACTAATTACCTGTAGATCAAGTTCATGTTGTACCTCTGTTGATTTTTTTTTCTCGACTTCTAATTCTGACTTAAGACGTTCTATTTCTTTAGCCATATCTTTCTCTTTAGCAGAATCCTTTAAATCATACAAAATTTTTAATTTAACTTTCATTTTTATAAATTTCAGTCCATTAAATAGTACAAATACCTAATTGTTTTTTTCAATAATTGTAGCTAACATTATAGCCACAATATTTTTGAATATATTGTTGTGATAATAGTGTTAAATTGATTTTTAATTAAAAGTTTTAATATTTTATGTGAAGAGTGACAAAATAGGTATATGTCTAATTACTTTTTATTAATATTAATAACAATACTTTTTATTAATACTTTTATGCTATTTTATTAATAATAATGTTGTTCAGTAAAAATGAATATATATAGTATTCGACAGATTGTTCTTGAGGATGGCCGAAACGTTGGACTTTTAAAGAAATAAAGAGTGTTTTGACACTTAAATTAGATACAATTCGTTTTATTTTAAACTTCTAAATTTTATTGCTTTTGTACAGAAAAGGTTCGTTTTTATTGGAAAAAACAAAACAAAAATAAAATATTTTCCCGATCTCTGCTGACAAAGGTTTTCTTTATCTCTTATGTGAACAATATTTGAAATTGTGATCTACCAGAATCTATAAAAACTTATAGTGGTGTTTTATGTTATATAAAGTAGATGAACACAAAAAAGGAAATGTAAGAAGCAGTAAGTATACATAAACTCTAGTTTCAATTTTCAATAATACATTTTCTTTAGTTAAGAAAATAATATAATTAATTTTTTTTTAATAAGAGATCTAATATTTATTTAATATGAATTTAAAAGTTTTTAAAATCATTCTTTGGCATTATAAAAATGAACAAAAAAACTTTGATACATTAAGTATTTTTCAAAGTTAATACTTAAAATCATTCCTAATGACTGAAAATTATTTCAAAAGCAGAAAACATCAATTATTTTTAAAACTAATAATTTAATAATAAAAAAACTTTTACCTCTTCTGCCTTTTCACTAATAGTATCCAACTTCTTATCGGCCTTCAAATAAGCATTTTCTTCAGTGATTGCCATAATATTTTTCTTGGCAATGGCAAGATCTTCTTTCATTAAAGCATTGGTGGTTGTGAGAGATTCAACTTTAGCTTGCAAATTAGCGACTGTAGCACTAAAATTATTGAATGTATTTAAGCACCAATTATTCATACGAGCACTCATTAGGTTTACAAAAAGTAACTACCTAATTTATCATAACATAAAAAAGGAATTTGATCAATTAAATTAATATCTAGGTAAATTAATAGCATACATATGATTAATAATAAACAAAAAAGAAAAGAAAGTTTATGGTGAAATTCATAAATGGAAATTTAATTATAGCAAGCAATATCCCACTATTTTATGGAATAAACATTTTTAAAAAATTAACTTAAAAATTCATTAAAAGTACTAAATATAACTAAGATAGAAATGTAAGTAAATGAGAAAAAATTACATTTCATGCAAAAAAAAAAGACTAAAAAATTTTGAAACATGGAAATTGGAAAGATTATTCTTTATCCAATGAACTCTCTTCATTAATAAATAAAATTGTATTCTACCAATGAACTTATTAATCTAAATTATATTTCCAAATATTAAATATTCCTCCCCAAAAATTAAATCTACTAGTTTCACAACCTGCCTATATTTAAGAAAATAAAAAATATCTGCACAGTATATGGGTCAGCTTAGCGGACACCAATCTCCAGAGGAAGATAACTTCCTCACTTTATCTATCTTCTTATATTTGTTTTTCTCTCTTTTTTTATTCCCTTATTTTCTGTTTTGACAGGTTCTTTTTCTACATATTTTTACTGCATATGTGACTACTTATATTTGAAGGATGATTTGTTGTTTGAGAATAAAATCTACAGAATGTGGCATTGTAGGAAATTAGTTAGCCACATACATAAGAAAAATAAATTTTTAATTAAATTTTTAAAAAAATTTGTACCAGACCAGTTCGGCACCAATCTCCAGCCTTACTTCAACTTGAAGCAAAATAGAACAAGATGTTTTCAAAATACACTTGTATCAAGGAAAAAAACCATGCGCGAGTGAAAGTAATGGATGGAATTTTTAAAACTTATACTGCATGTCAACTCCAATCCACAACTTTCTTCCAAACATGTGTCAAATTGGAAGAGCCATTTTTGAAATATAGACATGCCAAGGAAAATATGTTTAGGCATCTGTATGGAAGACAGAATATGATATAATTAATATGGAACCAATTAGGTGGCAACCTGCACAATTCCTGAAAATTTCATCGAAATCGGATTAACAGTTCAATTTATTATGCTAGAACACAAATTTGACTATAGAAACAAATATCTAAAACATAAAATATGAGTGAAAACTTTCAATTCTGAGGAGATAATATTTTTTTATTCTTGCATGAATACAAAGATTCCCAACCTTCGGTAGTGAGGAAGTAAAAAAAAAAAAAAAGAAAGATAAAAATTAAGAAACCGAATCTCAGGTATTGATGAATGAAAATTCTCTAACAAGATATCTCACATAACTTAGGTGAGTAATGTTCTCTGCTGTGAAAGATTTAATTTGGAGCAGTGAAATAGTTCTATGTTTAGAATTTATGTTTTATTTTTAAAGCTTGGTTAACATGGTGGTTTCACTTAAGAGGAGTACATTGAGGAAATATAGATGGCCCAACTGTAGATAGAAGCCAAAGAAGCGATATTCTGGTCAGCTAATATATTATGATTATATACTGATATTTCACTTATAAGATATGATATCATACAAAATATGATATATGAGTTTTAGTGGTACAGATTTAATTTTTTTTTAATATGGTGAAAGTAACACATTAAATTATATTCACAAATGATTAAGTTAAAAAATTAATAAAAATAGTTGTTTCTGTTAAAATAAAATCTTGATCAGTACTTTTAACCATGCTTACAATCCAGATAAGGTGGCTATGTTAAGATTATTTTAAACTATCCAGTTCCCACTGAATCAACGTTAAAACGTAGGGTAAACCCTTTGATCATTTATCAAGATTTTACTTTTGTTTTAAACTAAAAGAAAAAAAATCTTACTTCAGATGCCTGTTTAACTCCTCGATATAATTTTTTTGATCTAAGACAGTAGTCATGTTATCTAGGTCTGAATCATCCTCAGGGGAGTCTCCAACCGAGGTGTGGTGACTGGATCTGAGGTATAGAGAAAAATCAATGACCCCTTGCTGACAGTCGAGATCTTCTTCCTATAATAAGAAATAAATTAGAGCATTAAGAAATTCATAAAAACAAAAAAATACAAGATATTAAAAAGTACAGTAAATTACCTTAACACAAAGATTGCAATCAATAACATTCAGGCCAACTAGAAGACCAACGATAATAATGGCCTCATCGCTCATGAGAAGGGCATCTGGTTCAAAGAAGTCGCAAAGGACATCATCTCTATGGTCGATGAGAATTTTCAAATAGTCAGCAAGTTTTTTCTGCATTAATGCTAACCTCAACCAAGCTCGTGCCCGCCCCATCTGTGTCCTGAGGACATTATCAAAATATTATCAAAATTCGGCTTTCAATCAGCAGTGTTTTTGAAATAATAATATTTTATATATTTTAGAACTACTGTCTCATAAGAATTGCAAAGATTAATCTTTTCAACTTCATCAATAAATTAAACAATTAAAAAAAAAATGTGATTGTTTTTTTAGATAATAAAGATATAATTCTGTATTAAAAATAACTATAATTAAAAAGACTTGGATGTTAAAACCAATATCACATTATAAATAACAATAATTAAATAACTATAATGAAATAATTACTATAATTAAAAAGAATTTAATGCTAAATCCAATATTAAATTATAACAAATTTTGACAAAGTATTACAGATATATAAATATTTAATACATACCTCACAGTAGGCAGATCACGTACACTGCTTGTTATGTCTTGAGCTTCGCTTGTAAATTTTTCAACCCATTGCAAGAGATCCCAAAGTTCTTTTTTGGGACCCAACAAACCCTAAAAAAAAAATTAAATTCTGATAAGTAACTTAATATCACTAAAAGCATAAATTAATAAAAAAAAAAAAATGAAATGATACGAGTTAATATAATAAAAGTGATAAAGTATAATTATTTTCAACAAAACCTAGTCACTTTTGCCATTATAAACCAACAAAATACATTTTCAATGAGAAAGAGAAAAAATTTATGTTCAAGCTAAAATTAGACAGATGAATATATGTGACAGCTGATTGATTGCATTTTAACAACACAAAATCCATGCAATAATTAGGTAGGCTTATACCTCATGAGAAAATGGCAGAAAACAATTCAATGGCTTTACTGCCCATTAAAATAATCAGTCTATAAGTAAGATGAACAGTAATCAGCAAGTTGAGCTTTTGAAACTAAGGTCATGCTTCATCATCCAAATGTTTAATAATAGATCAAAGAAGCTCCCACACATTTCTATTTAAAGAAATAATTTTTAGTTACCTTTTTGGGTCGTAAGCCATGGCGAAGTACATGTTCTAACACAATGAAGAAATGCTGTAGTGGCATGTGATCAGAATCCAGCATTCGGCCATATTTAATAGAAGTTTCAATCAGCTCTTTTACGATTAGTTTAGATATATTTACTAGATTCCGTCGTTCGATTATGACTGGATCACGTGCTAAAAAAAAAAAAAAAAGTTAAAATAATTTTTAAAAAAATCTGTAACTATCTCAGAATTAATAAATACCTAAAATGTAAAATCAACAATTAATATTATCTGCAATTAATTAAAGGGCTTGAAAGAAAGACTTAGTTTTAAAAAGCGCTATAAAAGATGGGTTAAAAAAATTAAGAAAGAGAAATAAGTCTCTTTCAGGTAATCACAATAGTGGAAGGAATTAAGAATCTTTAATGTGTGGAGAAGATGGTCGGTGGATGGGGTCAGCAAATAAACAAAAAATTATTTATTCGTGCCAACGTTTTGACCTGATTTTCAGGTCTACATCAGGGCTAAAAAACAAAAAATAGATAACATCCATCATTCAGAGAAAAATAAAAAATTAAAAGAAATACATAAACCAACAAATTAAGAAATACACATGACAATGGATTTAAAATTAAGTAGTTGATTGATAACCATGGAAGTTGATAGTAGTAGATTGGTAACAATGAAAGACTGAAAGGAATACAATATTATAGAGGTAAGAAGATAAGTAAGTAGTACCTAAAGCAACAGAAAAACAATTTGAATCAACAATGATAAAGGTCAATTTAATTTTAATTAATGACCTACAGCCAACGATCAACACCTCATTAAGAATATTTAAATATAAGAAGATGGTCAGGGATGCGGTCAAAAAAAGAACAAATAGTTTATAACTATTTTAATGTACGACGTTTTGCCCCACTTTGCAGGGCTTCATCTTTTTTTTAACTGTATATTTTACATATTTTTAAAAATTTTTTACTCTTACCATTGTTACTTATTTTTTATAATCATTGTTTATTCAAGTTGATTACATATTGATACTATTTTATGTCTTCCTTTCTTTTATTTATATGTAATTTCTTATAACTTTATTTTTACATCATATTTATCCTAGCTTAAATTACCTTATTGTTGTAATATTCTCAGTTTTTTTTTTGTATCTTTTTAGCCCTGCAAAGTGGGGCGAAACGTCGGACATTAAAATAGTTATAAACTATTTGTTCTTTTTTTGACCGCAACCCTGACCATCTTCTTATACATAAATTTTTACAGTCAACTATATATACATATATAAAGAATATTTAAGTGTTTGTCGAAATGAGTTCACATAATGAAACATGATAACTTGAATTCTGAAAGGTGAACTAAGTGGTGAGTTTAGTAACAGTCCCAGATGAGCCAACTTATTATTTTTGTTTTGTTAATCTACCAGCACAAAAACATACAGACATTGTTCATAATCTAGCAATAATAATAATAATAATAATATAATAGGTTACTAATTTAATACATTTATTAATTGATTGTCTCAAGTTGTTTATACTAATAATAATACCAATTTTAATGATCCAATTTACTCTCAACACTTAATTTTAAAAATTCCAAAATTTCAGCCCTTAGGCCATTTTTGAATCATTGTGACTATTCAATGATTGAGGTTGTTTCCTTTAAAATGGCCTAAGGGTTGAAACGTTGGAGGTTTTTACAACAAAGTGTTGAGAGTAAATTGGATGGATCATAGAAGTTGGCATAACTATTAATGCTTAAATATTTTTTTAAAAACTGTACCTATCTCACAATTAATACATACCTAAAATGTAAAATTAACAATTAATGTTATTTTAAGAAGAAAAATCTATAAAACTTTATTTCATAAGATATAAAACTTGAAGCATTGGAATATTGTTCAGTGATCATAAAAAAACATTGATAAATGAAAAGCTTTAATAATAACAAAATCAATTATTTATTTAATTCACATAATTATTTAATGAAAGTACATCATTAAACACACTTCAAAGCAATACCAATTATATAATGAGCTTCAACGGGAGAAGGGGTGAGAGGATCTGGAAAGTTTTCTTGAAGGTTGATTTCTACATCTTGCAATTCTTTGAGACACAGCCATTCGCCGTCGACAGACACACGGAAGTTGCACAGATATATAGTGTCCACAGCTCCTGGCACTTCATCGTCTAACATTCTCATCAAGCTGAAAATATTATAAGGCTAACAAAAGCTATAGAAAAGTTGTATTAAATATAACTAGAAGTGAATATAAGCAGAGGAAAATCGGCGATGGTTGATAACATCTTTAATGTGAAATGAACTATGTAAATTAATTTAACACTAGATTTATAAAACTCATTGATATATTGTTCCTTATGAGTTCTGCCTCCATTATATTTATATCAAAATCCATTGTTTCTCAAACCCTCCAATTTTACAAATATATGTTATTATTATCTTATTATCCAGCCACTCAGAACAAAGTATCAGAAAACTAATTATTTAAAACAAATAAATAAGAAAACACAATCAAGTCAAAGTTAAATAATTGACAAATTAGTCTTTGAAACTAATGAAAACAGTATTATGCCTAAATACAGGTCAAGAAAATGTTTCATTTGCTTTAATGATTAATTTAAGAGGAGTAGCTCAGATAGACAAGAGTTTAAGCTTGATTGTGAATTTTTTTTTTTATTTCTGTAATATAATATGTCATGAATAGACTTAAATATTAGGAAAATATATTTAGGGCACACTCATCCTGTATAAAATGTGTACTTGACCTTTTAATAGCCTCAGGAAAAACGACTTTTTTTCAAATATTTTGAGTGGAAAAACCACTTTTTGATATTTTGCGACATTATTATAAAAACTGCTGTATCACAATAAATGGCATTTGGAAAATTAATGAAGTGATGGGCTTGAAAGAAAAAAATAAGCCACTTTCAGGCAGGCAGGAAGAAACTTTGAGAAAGACTGTTTTATTAAACCAATCAGTGAAAAAGTTTTCAGGAAGAGAGGTGGTATATGTAAATCTAGCATTAATAACAATTCATCTTTAAGTAGAATTACTTCATTCATTTACATTTTCAGAAATGCTTAAATTTAATTTGTTAAGATTCTAGAAACAAATATCGTTTAAATATATCTGTTTTCTATCATATCTTTCATTTGACTAAAATAATAATACCAGGGTGAAACAAAGTCTGGACATTTTTCCTATTCAGTCCCTAAAAGTAGTGAGTAAACAAGAATTACGAGATTAATTAAATGTTTCTCATTTCCTATGGATTAAATATGCATTTAAAATTCAGTTAATGCTTATATTATCAGTTCAACAATAGGGGAACATGATTTTCTGAAACATTTATGAAATATATTGATATTTTGCGACATTATTTTAAAAACTATCAGAATAAATGCCATTTGGAAAATTAATGAAGTGAAGAGCTTTCAAAAAAGAGCTATCCAAGATGGGTTAAGAAAAATAAGCCAAGAGTCTTCAATGTGTTCGCTCAGAGATGAGTTCACATAATAGAAAATGATAACCTAAATTCTGAACGGTAAACTAAATGGTGAGTCAAGTAACAGTCCCAGGATGAGTCAACTATTATAATTTTTTTTTTAACATACCAGTACAAAAACATATAGACTTTGTTTATAACCAAGCAATAATAATAAAATTTTGATTAAAAACTGAATTATATATATTAACTATAAAGTCATATATTTATTGACTTGATAGTTATACATAACTTTTGTTCAAAACACTTAAAATGATACTAATGTAAGTCAAAAACAATCTTTAAAAACAAAAAAAAAAAAAAAAAGCAATAAATGGAAATAGAGGAATAATTTTTTTCATATATATATTTTTTTTTCAAATAATTAACTTTCAAATAATATTTCCGGTTTAAAATTACAACTGTTCTATTTCTTTTAGTTTTATATATTTAATAAAAGGTGAGTAATGAATTGTAAACAGTTGAACAACAAAATATAAGATGTTTGTTAAGATACTTTTCTTTGTACATAACAAATCTTAGAAAGTGACAGGTTGCGACAAGAACTGATTGGTTGCCATAATTAAATATTAATTATTACATGAAAAGGGGCAAAACAGAAAAAGTTTAGAGTTAATGTAAATTTAAAATTCAAAATTAATACTACAATGCAAATTTCTTAAACAAGTAGGTAATTAGAAAAATAATGATTTTCTGAACACCAACATTCAGTTTGCTCGATAAACTGTACAGTAACTACAAAGCATAACTCAATAAGTAGAATATTACTGCAAAATGTAGACACTAAGTCAATTATTAAGAAAAAAAAACACTGACAAGTAACTTTCTAGGAAAAATTATGAAATAAGTGTACAATGAATAGGAAAGTGCAAGGTTAAATATACATTAATTTAGAAAAACAATGAATGACTATCAATTATTGACCCATACCTGTTTAAATTGGTGACTGTCAGATGACAAAAGTCTTTGATGTAAAATTAAAAAAAACTTACAAGAAAAGTTACAGTTTAAATGGTGGTGAGGACAAGTTGCCCACAAGGGCTCTCTGTATTGATTACCAGGCAACTGCTAGGAACCAGCTCCTGCAAATCAATACCTCAACCTACCAAGCTCTTCCTCAAGGTGTACAACAAAAACAAAACAAATGTTTATATAAATACAATATTGTTAATGATACAATAACTATCATTATTATAATTAGATAATATAAAACAATGATTCTATTATTACAATCTAAGCTTAATTCCAGCATTTCATGTATCTTACTTACAAAATAAAACTTTTTCTAACAAGAAAAATAATGTCAAAAGGACAAAAACAAGTAAATATTTGAACTCATAAAAATAGGTTATAATAAGTATGATTTTTATTTATTTTTGTATTTAAACTTCAATTACCGGGTATTCATAAATTTCCATTAGGTGATATTTTTTTCTTAAATGAATTATTTTAATATTTTTTTGTTTAGTACATCAAAATTTATTTTCACCTATAGAATGACCTTTCAGCAACAAATTTGTGCCTTTTTCCAATTACTGTAAAAATTTCATATCAATTAGCAATATTAACAAAATTATTAAAGAAATTACATTAACTATAAACAAGAACAGAAGAAACAGAATTAAAATTCACCAGTACAGTACATCCTTATAAAATAAAACAGATTTGACAACATTAATTTAACTTTTTATAAATTAATTAATACTACAGAAACTTTAAATATTAATAATTTAAATTTTATTTTATAACATACAAAAATGTTTAATTTAATAAACAACTAAAGAAGAAGTAAAGAATATTTTTGATAAAATATTCAATTCTATACAGGATTTGAAACAAAATCCAACCTTCTATACTTAGTTGTTCCTCTTTTTTTTAAGTAAGGTTAATTTTACCTAATGAAAATTAAAAAAAAAAACAAAAAAAACTTATAACTAAAAGAAATTAAATTATAAGTTAAGTAAATTAAACTTAATTTTGTCAGTCATTTATTCTAGAAAAAGTTGTAATAATACTCTTAGCCAGAGGTCTCCTAACTTTGGCCCATCAGCACCACCAATCCAATCCATCTTAGTTTATATTGGTTACACATAAAATTTAATATTTATGTAAAACATAAAAATGTTGCAAAGTATTTATTACATAATGGTTTATTGTTTGAATTAATTATTTCATTTTATCAGCAAATAATAAATAATAAAATATCTGGTGTGCCCACTCACTACTTTCTTAACTACTTAAACAAAGTTAAAAATCCAATAATAAAATTGTTTGTAACTTAAATGACTTTGGCCTGATCAAGATCTACAATGGCAATAGAATTATCTAGAATCTGATGCTTATTCGACTGTTTTGGAAGTTATTGTATAGTTTAAAAGATCTAATTTCTGAGTGGTTCCAAAAACAAACAAAAAAGTGAATGGTTATAGAAACCTATCCAAATACCTTTTGAAACATGGTTTTTAAATGTGCCATATCTTTCCTAAAATAGGTTTCGACTTCAATTTTTTTTTTTTTATAAGGAATTTAAAAGCAGTGACAGTGTATAGCTTTGCTCTATCTTTATTAATGGCCAAAAAATTGAATTAGGAATCATCTTTGGGATCACCAGCAACACTAGGGATCATCTTGCAACTTTGGTGCCAAATATCAAAAAATTTGGATCAGTAGTTTCAAGAAAAATCACGGATGGCGGATAGACAGATTTTTTATTCAATTTTTGGATTCTATATATCTTGAAACGTAAAAGCTCAAATTGTGAGGGATTAAAATAATTGTCATAGATAAAGAAAGTGGAAGTTTTAATTGTAATTAATGATATGAGTATGGAATCACTGAGGCCATAAGATTAAAAGGTTTGGAGGCTACTGCACTTAACCATATACGACGCTCGGTTATTTTATATTAACAATGGAATTCATTAAAAAATAAAAAAGGATTTAGAACATTTATATTATCATAAAAATTAAAAAATAATATATACACAATTAATAGAATTGAAATAACCTATAAAGTTCAAATAATTAAATTATTATAATTTTTTTTAATCATTTCAAATCTTATTACTTTTCATAATCAAAGGAAATAGTGAATGTTGTATAATGAATGATAATGAAGAATTAACTAGTAAAATATAACAATTTATTTCCGTAGTTGTTTATTTCTGTAATAATTGGACAATCATTAAATTACAGGATAATGTTATTTTTAAAATAACTATAACTAAACTTAATTATGAATATTTTATCAACTAAATCACAAAACACTAATTTATCTCTAAAGCTTTAAGTTATCAATAAAAATCTTTTTTTTCTTCACTATATTTGATAAGACATAAATTACTTGTAAACAAATAAACAATAATAATAAGTTGAGAAAAACTAATTTTACAAGACAGTTGTCACAAGTGCAGATGAATTAACCACAGCTGAATAAATATAATCAAAATGATTATTCATTACAAAAACAAAAACAATCAGTATACATGGCTTAAAAATGAATCTTTTAATAACAAATAACAATTGCAGATATTCAATCACTATGCAATGAGTGTTACAAAAAATATTATTAGATATGGTTCTAAAAAATCTTTGGTCAAGCTGTTAAAAAGATACATCAAGTAATCTAATGATATTAATGTTGTACAAAATGACAAAAAATACAGAACCAGAAAGGCTTTAATTACAAATTATATTTAATTAACTGTGACTAGGATATTTAGTCTTCACTATGTAGAAATGTCTCATTAAAATAATTTATCTTATTTAATAATACAATAAATTATGCAAAGATTATTAAATTATCTTAATCTCATTAATCCCTGTAAAGAGAGATCAACTGCAATTTACATGAGAGTGGTCAAGAGGCATACAATCTGACAGCGAATTGTTAAATGGCAGCCGTTCACTCTTGATTGACCAAGACATAAGAGATTAATTGAGAGCATTCCAGATATGGTGTAGTGAGTGGATTAATGAATTAATCAATATAAAGTTTCCTAAAAATATAATGTCTTTAAGACAGAATTCTTAATATAGTTTGTGAATGTTTTTATACAATTTCAGGTCATAAATGTAATCTGTACAAGGTCATAAATTATGAGATTAACTTTCATTTATTTTGATAGTGTAAATACACGAACTAACATAGTTTGGATGCCTAACTGTAATAATCTTGTAATTATTTCTATCCTCTTCAACCTTCAAATAATAGGTTTCAATATAAAATGCCTTCAGTCTTTAAGGTGAGCAATGTATGCACTGACTTGATTGCAAACATCTCATAAACTTGGCAAGCCTCTCATAACACCAATACTTTCCCCTCTCATTTGGTCCCACTTTTGCTATCATTACTATTCTCAGATATGTACCCCCTTACTCATTCTTGGCAGAAGATTAAACCATTGCACCTATGAAAAACAAAGACCATAACTATCAGACAGATTCTAGATTTGGTGCAATGAAATATTTTTTCCTCTCTCCCATCTAGTCTAATCTGTAACTTTTCACAGGTAAAGTATATCTTGGGCTTACAGCTTCTTTTGGCAACCTTGACGAAAGCCCAATACTCAGAACTTTATATTCACAATTTCTAAGTATGATAATATTAAAAATGTCAATTTTTCTTTGGAAATACCTCTTTATTTCAAATGAACTCAGAACATATAGAGTACAGGACTTGTATGATTTGGCAAATCCACATGAATTTCAACATTTGATACTCTTTCACTTTATAGTCAATATATTCAATATTTTGTGCTCTTTGAATCAGGATCTCATCAATAGTTACAGATACATCTCTTGCCCAAAAATTACCATATATTTCGTTATAGGTACAAGTTGCATTCCCAGTTTCAAGACTTGTTTCAGAACTAAAAATTTATTAAACATTTTTATACATCAAATTAAAAGTTTTTGAAATATGACCATTGGGCATCAACTCACCGCTGCCAGAGGTTATTTCCATTGTGCATAGGCTTTCTGAAACTCTTCATGCAGAAGGCTTTCAAGAGACCTTGTCGAAGCTGCCTGGATTCAGATCTCTTGTATCATAGCAAAAGCATTTCCGGCAAGCAAAAGCAAAAACATTGGATCATTTCCGGCTCTTCGAGTTTTTGACGGGGTCCTTGAAATGCACTCACACCACAAACGATATATTCACTCCAGCACCTTCAAGGCAACAACCACTGGTGTGGTCAGATAGCGATACCCTTCACTACTTCATCCAGTCAGTAGAAATGCCCTCCACTACTCAGGAAAAAGAAGTCAAGAAATGTTTTGAACACACCTAGTATATTTATTTCTATGCTCTATTCAGTTGCTCTCTGTTGAGAACACCAATATCACTGTTGATTTATTACCAAACTATTATTAGTAAAACTATGTCATTTCTATATGTATTAAATACTTTCTTTTTTTTCTAAAACTTTTGATAGCATGGTATATCACTATAATAAATATTAGAGCATTAAGAGTCCACTCACAGATTTGCTTTATGCTTGAACTTATAAACGAAATGTCTAAACAAAAATGTGAAGTTCTTATATAGCTTCAATACTTCAACACTTTGTAATTTATTCAATCAAGTGAGGAGTGGAATAGTTATCAGCTTGAAACATTTCAAAATCTAGCTTACTCTTAAAAAATTGTTTCAGCTTTACTTTTCAAAGTTAGGCTATGAATTTTTTCAAGAAAACTTTAATGTGAGAAACTCCTCTAGTTACACCAAAGCCTATTATTTCCTACCTTAGCATTGTTACCACAATAGCTAATTCTCTATCCCTTGGTTTTTCAACAACAAACAAACTGTAGTAGGCCTCCACTGGTTTCTCAGCTACAAAATAACGTCCAATTAGTGATCGCTAAGAGGAAAGTTGATAAAACCCACAACTTTTTAAAGAAATGGTTACAAGTAAAACATCCATATCTCTACGAATAATAGTAGAGTGGAAATATAATGTTCTTAATAAATTGCTCTTGTATAAACCATTTTATGTATATATTTTACCACCAAAGGTGTAATTGCATAAAACACAAGATATATAGTTAATAGCTCAATTTAAGCATTCTAATTTGAGGAGTATTGTTTAAAATTAGCATTTATAATATTTTGATTTATAATAAAGAGTTATACAAATGATAATAAAACAATTTAAGTTGAAAATTACTTATAAAACAACTCAAGAATAGGAAATAATGAAAATGAATCTTAGAGCAAGAAATGCTGCCAAGCATCAAGTATAAATAGGAAATCATATCAGTTTTGTAGTACCAATATCATGAAGGTGAATGCAATCGCAATAGCTTTTGATTATTCCATTAATATCAAAAGACTTCTTTTCACATCACACAACTTTCATTTACCACCCTACATTGAAATTCATTCTCACTCATTTCAGAACAGATATTTTTTTATTTTATTTTGTCTTATTTCACAATTTAATCACAAAAAGACCATCTGGAATTATCCAGGAGATGTATAGAATTCGAACTAATCAAAATATTAATAAATCAAAATTGAATACATATATGCTTTAAAAACGAGTACGAAATTCAATAAGCAGTATCTATGCTAACACTTTTACTAAACTACTTCTTTTCAAGTGTTAATACATGTAATTTAACATAAAATTTATACTTTTGGGACTATGTGCAAATTTAGTTTTATTTTCAATGTAACTTTTTTTTTCCTGTTTTTTTCTTAAGATTTATGTTATATATGAAAACCGGAATGGATTTAAGTAGGAGACCTTGAGTAAGTTTCATCATAATCTTTAAGCCATTTTCATTTCTCGCACTACTATCATATAGAGAAAAACACCTTCTTTTTTTATTGTGCAGTAGCTATAGTACACAGGGTGGCCTGTTAGGTATTGGGGGTAAACCACCTAAAAAAGGGAAGCAACAAAATCACTCAAACAATAATCGTGGTACAGATACACAGACAGACCTATGGCCAAAATTTTTTTTATTCATCCATTGAAAACTGCATCGGAAACATGACCCGATAACAATCTTCTTCTTACCTAAGTAGTAAGGAAATTAAAATAACTTGCTAATAGTGGTCTGATTTACATAATTTATTCAAAAGAGAATATCTTAGAGATTATTAAACATACTTAACGTGATTATACATACAATTTTTCATAAAGTTATAATTCTTGAGTTATAGACAAATAAATTATATGTTTCATAATAATTATTTTTTCTGGTTTTACTTAGAGATATAGTAAATGTGAAAAATTAAAAGGCAGTAAGTAGAAGGCTGTAGGCAAGTTTCATCAAAATTATTAGAACAGTTTTAGTGATACAGTTAACAAAAAAATGTGTACCCATTTCAGTACATCAGCATAGTGGCCAAAACTTTAAAAGGAGAAAAAAATCATTCTGAAGAAAAGGAATGTAAAAAATGGAAAAATTGTAGCCTTATAGAAAATGACTTAAACAGGACCTGCAACAGCTTCATGGAGCTAACCCACATGTAATTAATTTAATCACTTGTTTTCTATCATTAAGTACTTGAGAATTTTTAATTTAAACAAAAAATAATGATATATAATAATACTATCGAATGTATTTATAAAAAGTAATAAATTTAAAGTTTCTTGATTCTACTATCCTAGCACTCCTCCAACATGGCATGTGGATAAGTACACAATAAAAAAATGATCAATCATTGTTGTCAGTTATAACAATATATAAATATTGCTTCAATAGTGGCACATCTGACAATAAAAAAGATTTGAATTTAATTATAACGAGATATATACCAAAGATAGAGGGTTACTTTCTTTACTGGAGTCATCCTAAATAATTTCTAAGCTAAGGGTTGTCACAAAGTAACTAGGTCTACAATACAATCCATGGAACATATCAAAATGTTTTGTCCGGTATGTCACTATCAAGGCAAAGGAGTAGTATGTGCATAAATGTCAATGGTAAGATCTTGGCTCATACTCAAATATGTATCACACTTTTAATAAGGCCAACAGATTACAATTCCAACTTAATAATATCTTCAATCTGAAGTAATTGATTGATAATAGGAATGTATTAAGAAAATAGGTCAATGACGCAATAAACTAACTTTGCCATAAATCTTATATAGTCACTTTGAAATAAACTATTACGGCTTAAAAAAAATCATAAATTTTATGACTTAACATTTTTATATAGAGCTGATAATACCTTTATCCGAGACTTTGTGAGGAAGTGTTTTAGAAACAAGAAAACTTGGCCATATTTCAAAAGAACCAATTGAGGGGGATCTAGAAGATGATTTGGCATCATTTTCACGAAAAAAACTTCTACGTTCATTGGGAGAAGAGACTTCATTATCACTCCAGGCAGCCATCACTATTTATTGTTTATTGAAACCTTAACATGGTACTATCAGAATCGATTAATTACATACCTCTACGAACAGATAAGGTAAAACATCGGTTATGTTTCTACCTCAGATAATTCTTAAATCTAAGAATATGGTCTTCACCATGTTAATACCAATCATAACTTTATACCAACATTTTTCTCGAAATTTGTTCGGTGTTGTGAAATAAGCTAATTTGTATCATTAATAATAAATTTCTAGGGAAGGGAGGGGAAGACTGAACACCTACATTAAACATAAAGTTGTATTACTGCTTTATTGTAACAGTATAATTAAATGATATTAGCCTAAAAACTCTTTTAGAAGACTGTCATATTTGCGAACTGAGGATAGAACTTCAGCCATAAGCTGCAACAATCTTACTCTGCATATTTTGAGTAGTTGAACATTCAACCAACTAATATAATATGATGAACAAAAACATAGGAAAGTTATCGGTTTAACACGAGTATAAAATCTTTGGTTCTTACACTGTATAACTCACATTGTGTTATTAATTATAGATAGCATTTAAATTGAAAGTAAGAAAAATATTTGAGAATTACTTTAATTCATATTTAAGTCACCAAAGCGCTCACTAATATGTAAAGGAAAAGAAAGTGGAGGATAGTTGTCTGCAGTGTTGTGCATCTGGCGGGAACACTAGTGGAGGACACCAGTCTCAACTAGTGGAGTAACAAGCATAAGAGGAACCAGACTTCAGAACTTGTAGGAAAGAAAGTTGGAGGGATAATTGCAATAACAACTCCAAAATACTTGAGAGTTTTGTTGAAAAATCCTGGTAGAACCTCAAAGGAACACGGTGAAAGCCTAATTTCTTTCTTTGCCCTGATAAATACTTTATTTACAAGAAAAATATATACAATATTACGAGATGCATATATATACAGTTGGTACAAAATCCTTTCATTGCCCGAAGGTGTTTAATAACACTCCCTTAATGAACAAAAATATATATCCGTTGTTTGCAGGTGTAACACTTAAGCTCTTTGCGCCTTCATTACACCACAAATTAGTAAAAAAGTAACCACGCTCTATGCTGTAATATAGATAATACCTCAATTTTTTTTTTTGTCAGATGTGCCACTATTCAAACAAAGCAGCGATATGTTCATCAATTAAACCTTGATGTCAAAAGGCGTTCTAATAAAGAATTTATTTAACCTCGTCCAGTAAGTCTTTGTGAATTGTAATGAAAAGGCATATGGTCTTGCTTAAAAGTCTCTTATGACTAGGTCTACGACGGATCCTGCACCTGAGGACACAGGCGCGCTAATTAAGCAAATGACCAATGCTAAAACGCGTGCGCAATGGTTGGTTTAAAACGTAACAAGTTTAAAAGAAATTATAGCCGAAACAGTGGACCTGTCCCACCAAGTTTCAATCCAAAATTTTAAAAATTAGGTATTTAAAGGGAGTTTGGTACCTTGTGAACCTTTAACAGTATGGGAGATTGTAGTTGTTATCCTTCAGGTAATGTGAATTACAATCAGATAGACTTTTTTTGAATGGAATATGGTCTGGGTGCGGTAAAAAAAAACTCAAATAGTAAATAATTATACTATTTGAGTTTTTTTTACCTCATCCGGACCATATTCCATTCATCTATACACACGGTCAATCAATAATCTGTCAATAGACTTTTTTTTGTTTAATAAAAAATAAATTGGTTTGGAGGTTGGGTCAAGGAAAAAACACAATAAGAATAAACTTATTTTTAATGTGTTCCGACGTTTCGGCCTAAGTTTTAAGCAGTCAACAGCTTATATGTCAGTTTCTTTAGTCCATCAACATAGTTAGTTCTATTTCTTCTTTGTCTACAGAAACAATTTTCAATTTTTACATAATCAACTTTTTGAAATATATTTCTATAGGTGTTGTAATGTTTATATTTCAGTGTACATTTTAAAATTATATTTCTGTTTTCAAAACAGGAGATTTTCTGCCTGTATAAAATATATGTGCATTAATGGACTACTGGAGGCAGTGCAATGTTGCCTTTCTGAAACGTCAACACAATTGTGGTGGCGAACTTTCTTGTTTGTACTCTAGGTTATACCCAGCCTCGTCTGTCACTTTACGTTCTTCGTTCTAGTTGGCAGGATCGGAGAAAGCGATGGCACCAAAACAACGGATGCGATATGCCAATGAAAAAGCTAGCAAATTCGTCACCATGAGGGGAAATGTACCTAAATCGACAGTAAGTGTGTATTTTATATGATTCATAAAAGATTGTATTTTTGTAATGTATTTCCATATGGACCTTTTTCTTGAATACTTTACCTTATAATTGAATTGGATCCTTGTGGATTCCCTTTGCAACTTTTGAATTCTAGTTAGGTCAATACATATGTCCTTTATTTTATTTGCTTAAGCCAAGTTCAATGATATGTAGTGTAATGTGTTGTATATCTTGATTTAATTTTTCTGTTTTTCTATGTACTTTTCTATTTGTTTCATTTAGAAAGCACTGGAGGAAAAATACCCTGTGGGCCCTTGGCTCCTGGCTCTTTTCGTTTTTGTTGTCTGTGGTTCAGGTATGTTACATTTATGGTTAATTTCAATTAAGTTTAAAGATCTAAAGTGATTTGGACCATTTTATTAATCCTTACAGTCATACTGTCAATCATACTTTGACATCTGGAACAGTGTTACTGTCTATAAGTGTTGTAAATAATTCTCTTTAAGGTGTTGTATGTTTTGCTTAAGAAGATTTGTGTGTGAAATGTTCTTTCTTCAGACATTCAACTGCGTGTTGAAAATGTCATGATGAAAATTAGGAAAATATTTTAATTTTGAATTCTCTATTCAAATGAAATATCGAAGAAATTAGGTTGAAGGAAGTTACATAGTCAGACAAATATCTAAGTAAGCTTAATTGTATTTAAACTGATTTGCCCAATTGGAATTGTCCCCACCTTTTCTAGAACCAGTATTAGTATTTAAAAGTAATTGTCAATTCCAAGATTTGGTTTTTGATAATCACCATAATTTAGTGAGAAAGTTAGCAATTTAATTTACAATGTTACTGTAACATCTCAGCAGTACATGAACTTAGCCTATTCTATTTAGTATTAACTCCCAATTTTTATTGACAATGAATTTTCTTATATGTTTTTCTTGGCCTAATATTTGTTATCTATTAACAAGAGTATATATATTCTGTTCTTAATAATTGAAGTGTTTATCCATTCTGTACTTAATTGTTGAAGTGTTTTTATAATTTGTTTACTGTATCATTAACATCTATATAGCATTATAATAT